>NC_057797.1:501397758-501549346 GCF_018294505.1 Triticum aestivum
AGTTTGGACTCGAGGTTTCCGCGGAAACCATAAAGAACTGTGAATTATGTGCAGTGTGCTGCGAATTATTGGGCAGCAGCTTATTTTGAACGGAGGGAGAAGAGCAAGAAATGCATTTGCATCCTAGCCCGCCAGCCCGCCAGCCAGCCGGTCTTCGGCCGCCAAAGACTTTCCGTTTTTCTTCTCCGGGATCTACCAGCTGCGTCGTCCCGTGCAATAATTGATGCCGAATCCATTGTTTTGGTGCGGTTCCTCTCTTTTTTTCCTTCCTCTTTTTCTACAGCGGCGTGATAAGTGGTAACTTGGCAGCTTATTTTGAGTTTTTGACGTACGTAAGTAAGGCTGATCACAGTGGGGAGGAACTTAGGAGTAACATCACACACTTCAATACAATTTTGCTTATGTGACACGTACTTAATGAAGAGAGAGGTGCTTGTGGTAACTAGCTAAGTTACCGGAACATCACACACTCCAAAAAACAATGAGTCTATAACCTAATAAATACATCGTTGCATGACACTACATAGATGTTTCTACCCACTATGAAGGTAGTAACATAGTCTAGGGAAGTGTGAAGTTACTAGCTTATGTTCTTGCCCATTGTGACCAGCCTAACAGAGAGGGTTGTTGGTTGTTTTTTGGGTGTGACCCAGATGTCATGCCTGGATTGGTTCGCTGCATAAAAGTTTCTCGGCTGCGAGGAGCCATGGCTCCGCTGCTTATCAGGATCGGACACTTCATCGTCATCCTCTCTTGGCATGTGTACAGAAAAGGTTCCGCTGCTTCCGTCCTCTGCAACTAGCAAGTGCTAGAGTGCACTCTGCCAACAAAAAGAGATTACCAATCACTGACTCTGACTTGAGGATAACTGCCAATGTTGAACGGCACTACTCAGTTCGCAGTAAGTAATCAGTATGAATTCATTTTTTTTTTCAGTAAGTGGAGCGACAAACTGTCTTGCAGTTCACTAGAGAATGACCTCCACCTCGTGTTTCTTGTCGTTGTGTGGTCTTGAAAAAAAAAAGGTTTCTTGTCGTTGGATTTCCAGATGAAATCAGGGGAGATCCTATCAAGCCTCGTCCAAACCAAGGATCTTTTTTTTTTCTTGCGGGTGAAACCAAGGATCTTTTAGATTCAAAGGATTTTCATAGGAATTTTTAAGAGAATTGCACAAAGAAACAAGTTTTGTGGTTGAGGTTACACAAAACCACAACTTTAGGGGATTTCAACAAAAATCACGACTTTAGGACTAATTGGTAACACAAACAACAAAACAACCAGTTGAGCATAGATACGATGACAGAGGCCCACTAGTCGGTGATGGCTAATTTTTAGCTTGAGCACACACCGGAGCTCGGCCTGCGTTGAGCCAGTTAGATAGGAGCCGAGAGGCTAGATAAGAGTCAAAACCACATTGATTGAAATGGACTTGCCGACAAGTTTTATCTTACAAAAATTGTACAAAATCAAAAAATAGTTGTGATAAATTGGATGGAAATTTTACAGAATGATCATTTAAGAAGTTTTGAATTACTGTAAAAAGTAGATTTATTTTGAAAACTTTATTTTTAAGAAAAGTTGGTCGAATCTTACAAGAACAGTCAATTTTTTTTAAATGGCTAGCAAAAATGGCTTGAAGATTTATCAGATAGATCATTGAAAATGTATTGAATTACTAGAATTTATCTGATTTTTTATGTTTCCAACCAGTTTTGGCCACATTATAAGAAATTGTCCAAACTTTGAAATTTTTAACCCATCTTAAGTTTTTTAAATGATTTAATTTTATAAGTTAGCTAAGGTCAGCTCATCTTGAGGACCTCTCAAGCCAAGCCATCTATATAGTTAGTTAACATGTGATCCACATGTCATAATTCTCCTAAAACTGACTAACCAAAGCAATTTTATGTTTTCTGTTACTGAGTAGTACTAGAGTTATGGTTTTGTGTAACCTCAGCGCCCAAACTTGTGTTTTGTGCAATTTCCTCCATTTTTAAAGATCAAACAAGATTTTATTTGTCCTGTGTTGATCATTTGATTCGTAGAATTTAGAGGAGTGCTTTTCTAAGGATTTAGTTATAGTACATTGTGATGGAAATTTAGTATCCACTTAAACCACTTGAAAAAAATTATTTGTTTCTCCTGTGATGACATCAAACAAACAAACAAAATTGTAGACTTTTCGTAGGCATGACATTGTAATTCTATGTTTTCTATTTTTTTTCCTTGAATCAAAGTAGGCCTAAAGGCTAGTAGATTGCCTAAGGATAATAAATAGTCATGGCGGCGAACATGGATTGTCTAAGGATAATAAGGCTTGATGGTTTACTCCAAAACATTTTTAATTTCACGAAAACACTTTAGGTTTCTTCGAAACATATTCAGTGTCTCTAAAGCTTTTCCGGTGACTTTCTCTCTTTCTCCTAACCTAGTACTCAGCAGATGGATGACCCTTAAGTGTGTGATCCGTAGGTTGGGTGAAATATAGACATGACCGAAACTCTTTTCGTTCAATGATCAATAATGGAACCGTGGACATGCATATTGACCCCTATGCCCACACGAATGGATATGCGAGTGAACCTTTAGTTACCACATGCTATTCCTATTGCTTCGTGATATGTTACAAAAATACGAGGTGAGATTTATCGGCATCCCTGTGAATCAACAACTTGTTCATTATGACAGTTTCCTTGTTACCAGTCTTGTTCTCTTTCTCGTTCCCGTGTTCATGCATCCCGGTGATCAAATCACATTTGTGTCTGGCCAGACAATGATAGATACCGTGACACCGAGAGGGCCAAAAGAATATCTCTCTATCAACGAAGGAGCAAATCCCACTCTCAAGCTATCTAATCCCTTGTCATACTTTTTCGTGAACCCATAAGTTGCCATAATTGCCACCCTGTTATGGATGAAGTTTGACAATTTCCCAAAGTTCATGAAGCAAGTATGAAGGATCTTGAACTCTCATGGTCTAAGGAATTTTGCAAATGATTAACTTTCTCTGTGTTATAAACGATTAACTTGTGACGAATGGATCTCATAGAATGACAACAATTGGGCCGGTTCAATACAAATGTTCTCGTAACATTGTGTTTTCAAAGTTTTCAGTATTGAAATCCCCATGATCAGGAAAAATATAACCATCATGCAACACTCGAGCTAGTCTTATAGGCGAGACTAGGAATCTATTTTACCGTTCATTATTCTACACGTGCACATGAGTTTCCCTTAAAGCCTCGTGGTTATTGCAGACTCGAGAACCATCACAGTCATAGCACAAAGTATAAACATTAATTACGAGAAAAATAATAAATTTTATTATTGCCTCCGGGGCATATCTCTTACAAATCTTGTCTTGGTCAGTCATGTCTCGCGACATGTCTCACGACTCACCCAAAAGCTTATAACTACGCAGTTATAATGTAGCGTTTGATAGACCTTAAGTGAGTCGATTCTCATCCCGAGAACATGCGATGACCTCAGGTTTAAGACATGGCATATACATCGTACTTGAGACTAATTGACAATATCTCGATGTGTCTCAAAGTGAGTATGTTTGACTCGGTGATCTACATCCCTGGGTCCATACTATCAGTTTAGCATCTATATGCCCAAGACTTGTGAAACATAGTCATCAACCGAATCATATACTAATAAAACATTATGTGTCCGCATAACCATATCAACTATAGGTACTACTAGAACAATCATCACATAATATACCGTTCCACAAACAAGTCACATACTTGTGGATACATATCATTGATGATGTTCAAGGGCAATGCAAAATAACGCATGAACACCGCCCCCCACTCGCCGCCCCCGTGGGCACCGAGCCAAGCTCCTCTTTGTCGGAGGAGTAGGATGAGGAGGAGGATGGTGATGCAAGTTGGAGGGCGGCATCGCGATCCGACTCTTCTCATGGGGGAGGTAGAGGTTGAGTACCGCCAGGCCATGGCGGAGCACCATGCTGCCAAGGCGTAGCTTGACGTCGAGTGCATGGGCACCGCCGCCATCGTTGTCATCCTTGCCACCCCCGAGATGGTGGTCGAGCACCATACCATCGAGGAATGGGTGGTGGACGAGCGAGAGGTCGCTACTAATCGTCACACCTTAGCCATCATCAAGCTCGATGATAATAAGGACGACAATGATGAGAAGATGGTGTGGTTACCGATGGGCACCCACAACCACGAGGCTTCGGCTCTCTGGCAACACTCTGGTTATCGAGCTCTCCTCCGACCAGGAGTAGTTAGTTAGTTTTTAGCTTATTGTAGTGGCCGCATGGGTCGCACACGACAGCAAGCCATGTATGGCATGGCGTACGTGCCGACCCACTCGTCCCCGATGGTGGGGTAATAACAGGGAAGGCCATGAGGCTGACGATGAATGGAGATGACGTCTGTGACAAAGAGGGTTGGTACTGACAGATCTAAGTGCAAGGGGGGAGGGGTGATAAATGGGGTAGGGCATGGGGTGGAAGATACATGCACGATAGGTGACGGACATCATGGAGGGGGTTAATAAAATGAAACTGACTCCAGCACTTAGGACCTGCAAGCAGTTTCATCATGCTAAGAGCAACTCCAACGCGCCGACCCAAACGGACGCGTGCTTTGTCTGCTTTTTGTCCGATTGGGTCAGCCGCCCGCTCGGTGTCCGTCCTATTTTTGATTTGGGTTGGCAGTGCACCCAATGCACCGCCCCATATTTGCTAGTGTGGCCGGTTTGCCGCCATTTTTCAACAAATATACACACATTTTGCATGGTTTCACAAGCAAACAAATATAGCATAGTTCCACAACCCAAATAAATATAGCATAGTTCCATAACCCAAATAAATATAGCATAGTTTACAAGCAGAAAAAATTAAATTGTCTCAAATACATTAAAAAAAGATACATCTATTGGTTGCCAACATGAGCCCACATATACTCAACCAAATCATCTTGCAGCTGAATGTGAGTTTCCCAATCACGCATTTGATGATGAAATTGGATGAACTATGGAAACATTGCTGCTCCTTCATGCTCAGGCACAACATTGTCACCCTGGAACTGAAACCCTTGATCGTAGATACGTTCCAGGCGCTGATCCTCTATGATCATATTGTGCATGATCACGCAAGCAGTCATCATCTCCCACAACTTCTTGGTGCTCCAAGTTCTAGCAGGATACCGAACGATACCCCATCGAAATTGCAGAACACCGAAGGCACACTCGACATCTTTCCTAGCACCCTCTTGATCTTGGGCAAATCTTTTCCTCTTCTCTTCGCCGGGGTTGGGGATTGTCTTCACAATAGTGGTCCACTAAGGATAGTTACCGTCAGCTAGGTGGTATCCTTTGTTGTACTTGAGGTCGTTGATGTTAACATCCATTGGCGGGCTGTTGCCTTCAGCAAGCCTTGCAAGCACCGGCGAGCATTGAAGCACGTTGCTATCATTCTACGATCTGGCCATGCCGAAACAAGAGTGTCAGATCCAGAGATCTTGTGATGCCATGACCTCAAGTATGATAGTGCAAGCCCTGACATGGCCCATATACTGCCCTTGCCAAGTAGATGGGTGTCATGGTTCCAAGTCTGACAGTAGAATGGGGGGTAGGTATGTAGAGGCAAGATCCTAGCTATGGAGGAGTTGTACACTCGAGTTTTACGAGTTCAGGCCCTTCTCAGAGGAAGTAACAGCCCTACGTCTCAGAGCCCGGAGGCGGTCGACTGGATATATGCGCGTGAGTTACAGGGGGTGCGAACACTTGTCCCAGAGGAGGGGGTGGATTATATAGAATGCGCCAGGACCCCAGCTCCCCTCCGTTACACAGGGTTCAATGTTCATAAAGGAGGAGCGTTACTGGTAACGTCCGAAGTAAAGTGCTATAAATGATTATTAAAGCTATGACTTAAATCCCGACCGTTGCGGAGTGAGTGGCTTCACATCTTCTGGTGGTCGAGTGGTTGTTCGCATGGTCGAGTGTCTTCAAGATTGTCGAGTGGAACATAGCTTTTGGGTCGAGTGGATGATGATTTCTCTTCGACTGCTTCTGGTTCTTTTAGAGATGTCATTGGGGAGGGTATCTTGGACAGATCCATGACCCTATCCTAGGTACATAGCTTCGTCATTAGCCCCCGAATGGATGAGGGTTTGAGTGGGGAAGGAGTTGAGAACACTTCCGACTCATTCTTCGTGTTGTGAGTATAAATTGTTCTGGAGCCATGAACTGAGGAGACAACGTCAACTTCTTTTTCAGTCTCCTTGGTCCATTCTTGGTTTTTGTCGAGTGAATGTTCATGGTAGAATTCCGAATGATAATGTGGAGGACGTCTTTAGTCTGACAAGCTGCTCTGCTCTCCGTGGATTTTGCGGGATTCGAATTTTGGGAAGCGCGCCGGACGGGTGAGGCCGTGGTAATCGGGACGGATTAGGCAGGTCGCCTCGATCTCCGCGCCACCTTTTTCGCCACGTATTGCGCGCGCGACTGTTGCGGGATTTGTTTAGATTGTCTGGGCCTACTAGTCTGTCACTTGGGGAATGACCTTATAAAAGGTACCGGACCGGGTCTTTGCACCGCGCGCTCCCATTCTCTTTCTTCTTCCTCAGACCTCTCCGCCGCGCACGCTTCCGCTCTCTGCGTCGAAACCTCGCTCAAACTCGATCCTCCGCCATGGGAAAAGAGAAGACGGTGGCGCTGGAGCACGCGAAGAAGGCGACCGCGAAGGCGAAGGGCAAGAGGACCAGTCGGGGCGGATCCTTGTCAAGATCCGGCCTGCCGCCGGGCTGGATCCAGGGTGATTGGATCCGCTCGACGATTAGCCAGGATGACCTCGACGACCTGGTGGAGGGGGGACTGATCCCCCACAAATTGGCGCGGCTCCCAGGGAATGAGACCAAGCCGCAGCCGCGGGAGGGTGAGTGCGTCCTCCTCACCACCCACATCGATCACGGGTTTTCTCTGCCTCCCCATCCTTTCTTTCGTGGCTTTCTGAACTTCTTCGGGGCTCAACTTCACCACTTCACTCCAAACACCATAGTTTATCTGGCTGCCTTTGTGTCAATGTGTGAAAATTTCTTGGGCTGTCGACTGCATTGGGGTCTCTTCAAACACATCTTCACCTGCCGCTCCCAGTCGGTCAAAAAAGCCAATCCGAGTGATGAGAGGACGCACGTGATCCAGATGTGCGGGGGTCTGGGGATCCAGATGAGGAACAAGAGCACCTTCCCAGCGATGATCCTTCCCGACTCGGTCCGGGGCTGGCAGTCGACTTGGTTTTACTATAAGGACTAGCCGACTCCGGTCCCAGTCGACTGGACTTCCTCCCTTTTCCCTAGCTCGAGTGGAGAAGCCCTCCTCCTTGAGAGTGGTCCCAGAAGAGAAGGCGCGGGTCAAGGTGTTGGTCGAGCGGGTCGTCCAACTTGTCTGCGACGGGGTGACTAGGATGGACCCGCTGGAGGTCTTTCTCAGTCGACGCATCCAACCGCTTCAGGCCTGTGACCATCCGATGTGGATGTACTAGGGGCTTGAGGACTCCACTCGGATCCACCCGGAGGACGTCAGCGAAGACACCTTGGAGAAGTGGCTGAAGGGAATCACCAGCAACAAAGACAATCCCCGGGGGTCTAGGAGGGTGATTCCATTCGACCACTCGCGCCAGCCGGAACAGGTATGACTCTCCTTTGTCGAGTATCTTCTTGATTCTTTGTGTGACACCTTGTTGATGGTCGACTGAATTTCTTTCGATCATTGTCCTTTCAGGCCCTCATTGACATGTACTCGATGCCCAATGGAGTGCAGGGGCAAGACGTCGAGGAAGGAGCGAGCGGGGGCGAGTGGCACTCGGATGCCGAGGAGGACAAGGAGAGCGACGACTCGACTGATGACGAAGAGGTCGACTTGCCTCCTCGCAGAGAGAGGAGATCCAAGCACGCTCACGACCCGGCGAGCACCCCGGACCTGGTGACTGCGCCGACTTGGCAGTCTTCGAAGCGCCCCCGGACGTCTTCCCCAGCGCCGATTGAGAAGGCTCTGAAGCAGCCCAAGGTTGTGCCGCCTCCAGCACCAAAAGCACCGAAAGCCACCTCCTCCAAATTGCCAAAGGCTTTGCCCAGGATCAAAGTGACCGTCCCTACCATCTCCGGGTAATCATCTTACTTGTTCTTTTTGTCGATTCGAGCAACAGAACGTAACCGACTGAGTGCGGGCCTTTGCAGTGCTGCTACATCAGGAACCTCTTCTTACAAGTACCGAGACAAGGAGATGGAAGATGCGGTTACCTCCAACCCAGGTAAAAACTCTTATGATCTTGCTCTTGACTACTCGGTCGATTGAATTCTAGCGGTTCACTTTGGGGTCGACTGATCTTCTCCACAGCTCCACCCAACGTCATCGATCTCCCAGATGACGATGAAGATGTGGCTCCTAGGCCCAGGAAGAATAAAAAGGTGGCGGCTGGTAAGGCGTCTCAGCAGGGACCAACGACAACACCAACCGTCCATCAATCTGAAGACGCAGGCGGGGCCTCTGTAACCTTCGTTGTACCCTTGTCGAGTGAGCGCCCTGCACCGTCGACTGTACCGGTGATTCCTTCAGTCGTCCCATCTCACGCCTTGGAGGTCCAAGCTGCTGCACCTGGGTCGTCTGTCCTCTTCTTCACCAGCTACCCTGTCCCGGAAAACCAGTCGGATGTGGCTGCGGAAACCATCTGTCAGGCTAACGTGATGATGGAGCGGATGAAGACGGTGCACGAGAATAGCCAGGCCGCTTATGATGCCTGCGCTGCTCTCCGGGCCAATGTCCAGGTAAGTAAACTTTCAACTGATCTTGTTCTATCAGGATATGCTACCCGAAAAATTTTCTTCTATACAATCTCATGTTGTTTGCGTCGAATCTGTACACCCGCTGGGTGTTTTGTTGTGTTTGGTGTTTGTGCTCTTCCAGTCGGTCTGGGCGAGTAGGATCTGAACCGGTGGGGGCACGCTAAGTGCACCCACTGGGTGTAGTTCCCGAGACCGTAGTCGGCTGCTGGCAGTTGAATGGGGTCTGAGTTCTTTTTCCTTTCTTTTCTTCCACTCGACCCGGGCGGACCAGTCGAATGGGATCTGAACCAGTGGGAGCACGTCAAGTGCACCCACTAGGTGTAGTCCCCGAGACCGCGGTCGACTGCTGGCAGTCGGCCAGGGTCTGAATAGTTTTTTTTACTCGACCCGGGCGGACCGGTCGAGTGGGGTCTGGATCAACGGGGGCAAACCAAGTGCACCCGCTGGGTGTAGTCCCCGAGACCACGGTCGACTGCGTGCAGTCGGCTGGGGTCTTAAGTGACCTCTTTAGGTTTTATCCACTCGAAAGTAAACAACCTTTGATCTTGTCGATTGACACGTCTTTTGCCTTCTGCAGAAGTCTTGTACTCTCATTTCCAAGTTTGCTGAACTTGAGGAGAAGCAGAGGCAACTCAACCTCGACTTGGAATTGGCCCAGTAGAATCTGAAGAAAGCTCAAGATGAAGCTGCTGGTATGGAAGGTAACTGCCTGTCGACTGTCTTTCAATATATTTCTTCGATCTCTTGTTTGATTCAATTGCTTCTTTTGCAGAGAAAATGAAGTTGGCTCTGGAGAAGAAGGATTCGGACCTTGCCGCCGCGCAGAAAGAAGCCCAAGATAAAACTGCCCTTGCAGACCAGAAGCTGGCTTCAGTCGGAGCGCTGGAAGGGGAGGTGAACAAACTGAAGTCCTGCCTCAATGAGTCCAACCAAGAAGTGAGTCGTCTGAAGAAGGATAAAATTTTCCTGAATGAAAAGCTGGAGTCTACGGTCCACAAGAGGAATGACACGGAAGCTTATCTGAGAACTCTCGCCAAGAAGCTCTATCTGATGCTGGAAGGTACTCCTTTCAACCCGATTGTGTTGATGCTTGCAAATGAACCATGTCTAGTCGACTCACTAATTTTTTGACTGCAGAATTCTGCCAAGACTTTGACGAGGAAACTGGAAGGGTCGAGATAGGTCTGGACCCTATCGCTTCTCCAATTTGCGACGAAACTGCAATTAACGTGCTCCGACTGGAGTCTCGTGTCACCGGCGTCACAAGCTACCTCGCGCGTTTGAAGGAAGCAGTCTCACGAGTCGACTCATTGCTCTGGCCAAGGGCGACGCTTCAAAATGACCTGGAATCCCTGATGGCTCGACTCAACGAGATCCCTGACCGAGTGCAAGAATGGAAGAAGTCCTCCACCCGGTGTGGTGCTGACGTGGCGCTGTCCTTGGTGCGAGTCCACTGCAAGGAAGCTCGTGAAGACAAGCTGGCGGCGATCAAGGTCGCTAACACCAAAAAGCATGACTTCCAGTCCTTCATGGAGACTTTCATCGCTGCTGCCACTCGGATCGCGGATGGGATCAACTTGGACGAATTCGTCGAGCCTGCCAGCCCTCCTCCTGCCGAGTGAACAAACTTATGAGACTTCAATCTGCCTTAAATTTGCCTCGGAATGCCGAGTGATTGCTGTAACCGTTAAACTCCTTCGGGCTTGATGCTCGAATACTTTTGGTTTGCTGCTTGGAACTTTAGGATTTATCCGAATTTGGTTTATTTCTGAATATGCTTGCATTTTGTCTTCAAGTGGACTTTGTTCTCTGCTCGGAATAGTCTTTGCGCTGGAGATGCAGCTCTGAGGTGGTGACTCCAGTCGACCTGCGCTTCGTCGTCCTTGCGGATAGGGATGGAGCATGATACGTCTCCAACATATCTATAATTTTTGATTGCTCCATGCTATATTATCTACTGTTTTGGACTATATTGGGCTTTATTTTCCACTTTTATATTATTTTTGGGACTAACCTATTAACCGGAGGCCCAGCCCAGAATTGCTATTTTTTGCCTATTTCAGTGTTTCGGATAAACGGAATATCAAACGGAGTCCAAACGGAATAAAATCTCCGGGAACGTGATTTTCTCACCGAACGTGATCCAGGAGACTTGGACCCTGCTCCAAGGAACAAAAGAGGCGGTCACGAGGGTGGGGGCACCCCCTAAGGCGCGCCCCTCTGCCTCATGGGCCCCTCGTTGCTCCTCCGGCGTACTTCTTCCTCCTATATATACACACATACCCCCAAACGATCAGAACAGGAGCCAAAAACCTAATTCCATCGCCGCAACTTTCTGTATCCATGAGATCCCATCTTGGGGCCTGTTCCGGAGCTCCACCGGAAGAGGGTCGTCATCACAGAGGGTTTCTACATCATCATAGCCTCTCCGATGAAGTGTGAGTAGTTTACCTCAGACCTTCGGGTCCATAGTTAGTAGCTAGATGGCTTCTTCTCTCTCTTTGAATCTCAATACAAAGTTCTCCCCCTCTCTTGTGGAGATCTATTCGATGTAATATTCTTTTTGCGGTGTGTTTGTTGAGACCGATGAATTGTGGGTTTATGATCAAGTCTATCTATGAATAATATTTGAATCTTCTCTGAATTTTTTTATGTATGATTGGTTATCTTTGCAAGTCTCTTCGAATTATCACTTTGGTTTGGCCAACTAGATTGGTAGTTCTTGCCATGGGAGAAGTGCTTAGCTTTGGTTCGATCTTGCGGTGTCCTTACCCAGTGACAGAAGGGGCAGCAAGGCACGTATTGTATCGTTGCCATCGAGGATAACAAGATGGGGTTTATTTCATATTGCATGAATTTATCTCTCTACATCATGTCATCTTGCTTAAGGCGTTACTCTGTTTTTAACTTAATACTCTAGATGCATGCTGGATAGCGGTCGATGAGTGGAGTAATAGTAGTAGATGCGGAATCGTTTCGATCTACTTGTCACAGACGTGATGCCTATATACATGATCATGCCTAGATATTCTCATAACTATGCTCAGTTCTGTCAATTGCTCAACAGTAATTTGTTCACCCACCGTAGAATACTTATGCTCTTGAGAGAAGCCACTAGTGAAACCTATGGCCCCCGGGTCTATTCTCATCATATCAATCTCCATTACTTTAATCTTGTTTTGCTTTTTTACTTTGCCTTTAGTTTTTACTTTGCATCTTTATACTAAAAATATTATATCTATCAGATCTCACTCTCGTAAGTGACCGTGAAGGGCTTGACAACCCCTAATCGCATTGGTTGCGAGTAGCTATCGCTTTGTGCAGGTACGAGGGACTTGAGCGTGGGCTCCTACTGGATTGATACCTTGGTTCTCAAAAACTGAGGGAAATACTTACGCTACTCTGTTGCATCATCCTCTTCCTCTTCGGGGAAAACCAATGCAAGATCAATACGTAGCAAGAAGGATTTCTAGCGCCGTTGCCGGGGAGTCCACGCAAAAAGTCAACATACCAAGTACCCATCACAATCCCTATCTGTCGCATTACATTATTTGCCATTTGCCTCTTGTTTTCCTCTCCCCCCCAATTCACCCTTGCCGTTTTATTTGCCCTATCTCTCTATCCTCCCTCTCTATTTGCCTCTTTTTGCTCATTTGCTTTTTGTTTGCTCGTGTGTTAGTTTGCTTGCTTGTCGCGATGGCTCAGTCGAGATTTGGTGATCTTCACCTTAAAAGGTTAGAGGAGATCGAAACCAATGTTAGGAAGTTTATGGTTTTGCAATTTGAGCATAATAATTTCTTTAGAAACGAGCTTAAGGAACAAAAAAGTTTTATGAGTTATATGAATAAAGAGCTTGATTATATGTCTAAAGAATTTGAGGGTATAAGATCCCAAATTGCTCGTCTAGAAAAAATGACTGCTGAAATTTCGGACATGCAAGCCACCTTAGTTAATAAGATGACTGCTAAACCAGATACCTATGAAAATCAAGATGAAGATCTAAAAGTTATTAATGTGTCTCCTATTAAATCTTTATTTTGCAATATGAATCTTGATGAAACTGAATATGATCTTCCTTTACCTAGACGGCATTCTAAAAATTCGGAGTGTTTAGATCTTAATGATGAAATTGATAAAAGTGGGATTGAAAGAAATAAAAATCTAGATGTTGCTAAACCCACTATATTGGATTTCAAGGAATTTAACTATGAAAGTTGCTCTTTAATTGATTGTATTTCCTTGTTGCAATCCGTGCTAAATTCTCCACATGCTTATAGTCAAAATAAAGCCTTCACCGAACATATTGTTGATGCCTTGATGCAATCTTATGAAGAAAAACTTGAGTTGAAAGTTTTTATCCCTAGAAAACTCTATGATGAGTGAGAACCAACTATTAAAATTAAAATTAAAGATCATGAGTTTTATGCTTTGTGTGATTTGGGTGCTAGTGTCTCTACTATTCCCAAGACTTTGTGTGATTTACTAGATTTCCGTAACTTTGATGATTGCTCTCTAAACTTGCATCTTGCGGATTCCACTATTAAGAAACCTATGGGAAGGATTAATGATGTTCTTATTGTTGCAAATAGGAATTATGTGCCCGTAGATTTCATTGTTCTTGATATAGATTGCAATCCTTCTTGCCCTATTATTCTTGGTAGACCTTTCCTTAGAACGGTTGGTGCGATTATTGATATGAAGGAAGGGAATATTAGATTTCAATTTCCATTAAAAAAGGGCATGTAACACTTTCCAAGAAAGAAAATAAAATTACCATATGAAACTGTCATGAGAGCCACTTATGGATTGCCTACCAAAGATGGCAATACCTAGATCTATCCTCGCTTTTATGCCTAGCTAGGGGCGTTAAACGATAGCGCTTGTTGGGTGGCAACCCAATTTTATTTTATTCCTTGCCTTTTGCTCCTGTTTAGTAATAAATAAATTATTTAGCCTCTGTTTTGGTTGCGTTTTTTTGTGTTTAATTAGTGTTTGTGCCAAGTAGAACCGTTGGGAAGACTTGGGGAAAGTCTTGTTGAACTTGCTGTAAAAAAACAGAAACTTTAGCGCTCACGAGAACTGCTGTCATTTTTATTTGAAGAGTGATATTTAGTTAATTATTTTTGCAGTTGATTAATAGATAAATTCCTCACGTCCAGCAATTTAATTTAGAATTTTTGGGGTTCCAGATCTTGTGCTAGCTACAGATTACTACAGACTGTTCTGTTTTTGACAGATTCTGTTTTTCGTGTGCTGTTTGCTTATTTTGATGAATCTATGGCTAGTAAAATAGTTTATAATCCATATAGAAGTTGGAATACAGTAGGTTTAACACCAATATAAATAAAGAATGATTTCATTGCAGTACCTTGAAGTGATCTTTTGTTTTCTTTCGCTAACGGAGCTCACGAGTTTTCTATTTTGAGTTTTGTGTTGTGAAGTTTTCAAGTTTTGGGTGAATTCTTTTGATGGATCATGGAACAAGGAGTGGAAAGGGCCTAAGCTTGGGGATGTCCATGTAACCCCCAAGATAATCCAAGGACACCAAGAAGTCAAATCTTGGGATGCCCCGGAAGGCATTCCCTCTTTCGTCCACTTCCATCGGTAATTTACTTGGAGCTGTATTTTTATTCACCAACATGATATGTGTTTTGCTTGGAGCGTCTTGTATTATTTGTGTCTTTGTGTCATAGTATGCCATAATCATCCTTGCTGTACACACCTTTTGAGAGAGCCATACATGAATTAAAATTTGATAGAATACTCTATATGCTTCACTTATATCTTTTGAGCGTAGTAATTTTGCTCTATGTGCTTCACTTAGATCTTTTAGAGCACGGTGGTGGATTTGTTTTAAAGAAACTATTGATCTCTGATGCTTCACTTAAATTATTTTGAGAGTCTCTTAATAGCATGGTAATTTGCCTAATAATAATATGCTTGGTATTCAAGATTGGTGAAACTTTCTTTTGAGTGCATTGAATACTAAGAAAAGATTGAAGCATGATAATTGTTTTGAGATATGGAGGTGATAATATTAAAGTCATGCTAGTTGAGTAGTTGTGAATTTAAAGAATACTTGTGTTAGAGTTTGTGATTCCCGTAGCATGCACGTATGGTGAACCGTTATGTAACGAAGTCGGAGCATGATTTGTTTATTGATTGTCTTCCTTATGATTGGCGGTCGGGGACGAGCGATGGTCTTTTCCTACCAATATATCCCCCTAGGAGCATGCGTGTAATACTTTGATTTGATAACTTCTAGATTTTTGCAATAAGCATATGAGTTCTTTATGACTAATGTTGAGTCCATGGATTATACGCACTCTCACCCTTCCACCTTTGCTAGCCTCTCTAATACCGCACACTTTTCGCCGGTATCACACACCTACCATATACCTTCCTAAAAACAACCACCATACCAACCTATTATGGCATTTCCATAGCCATTCCGAGATATATTGCCATGCAACTTTCCACCATCTAGTTCATCATGACACATTCATCATTGTCATATTGCTTAGCATGATCATGTAGTTGACATAGTATTTGTGGCAAAGCCACCGTTCATAATTTCTTCATACTTGTCACTCTTGATTCATTGCATATCCCGGTACACCGCCGGAGGCATCCATATAGTCATACTTTGTTTTAGAATCGAGTTGTAATCATTGAGTTGTAAATAAATAGAAGTGTGATGATCATCATTCAATAGAGCATTGTCCCAATAAAAAAAGAGAGAAAGGCCAAAGAAAAAAAGGCCCAAAAAAAGAAAATAAATAAAAAGGGGCAATGCTACTATCCTTTTTCCACACTTGTGCTTCAAAGTAGCACCATGATATAGCAAGTCTCATATATTGTGCTTCAAAGTAGCACCATGTTCTTCATATAGAGAGTCTCATATGTTGTCACTTTCATATACTAGTGGGAATTTTACATTATAGAACTTGGCTTGCATATTACAATGATGGGCTTCCTCAAAATTGCCCTAGGTCTTCGTGAGCAAGCAAGTTGGATGCACACCCACTAGTTTCTTTCGTTGAGCTTTCATACATTTATAGCTCTAGTGCATCCGTTGCATGGCAGTCCTTACTCACTCACATTGATATCTATTGATGGGCATCTCCATAGCCCGTTGATACGCCTAGTTGATGTGAGACTATCTTCCCATCCTTTTTGTCTTCTCCACAACCACCATTCTATTCCACCTATAGTGCTATATCCATGGCTCACGCTCATGTATTGCGTGAAGATTGAAAAAGTTTTGAAAAAGTTAGAGTATGAAACAATTGCTTGGCTTGTCATCGGGGTTGTGCATGATTTAAATACTTTGTGTGGTGAAGATGGAGCATAGCCAGACTATATGATTTTGTAGGGATAACTTTCTTTGGCCATGTTATTTTGAGAAGACATAATTGCTTTATTAGTATGCTTGAAGTATTATTATTTTTTATGTCAATATAAACTTTTGTCTTGAATCTTTCTAATCTGAATATTCATAACACAATTAAGAAGATTTACATTGAAATTATGCCAAGTAGCACTCCGCATCAAAAATTCTCTTTTTATCATTTACCTACTCGAGGACGAGCAGGAATTAAGCTTGGGGATGCCTGATACGTCTCCAACGTATCTATAATTTTTGATTGCTCCATGCTATATTATCTACTGTTTTGGACTATATTGGGCTTTATTTTCCACTTTTATATTATTTTTGGGACTAACCTATTAACCGGAGGCCCAGCCCAGAATTGCTGTTTTTTGCCTATTTCAGTATTTCGGATAAACGGAATATCAAACGAAGTCCAAACGGAATAAAATCTTCGGGAACGTGATTTTCTCACCGGACGTGATCCAGGAGACTTGGACCCTGCTCCAAGGAACAAAAGAGGCGGTCACGAGGGTGGGGGCGTGCCCCCCTAGGGCGTGCCCCTGCCTCGTGGGCCCCTCGTTGCTGCTCCGGCGTACTTCTTCCTCCTATATATACACACGTACCCCCAAACGATCAGAACAGGAGTCAAAAACCTAATTCCACCGCCGCAACTTTCTGTATCCACGAGATCCCATCTTGGGGCCTGTTCCAGAGCTCCACTGGAAGAGGGCCATCATCACGGAGGGCTTCTACATCATCATAGCCTCTCCGATGAAGTGTGAGTAGTTTACCTCAGACCTTCGGGTCCATAGTTAGTAGCTAGATGGCTTCTTCTCTCTCTTTGAATCTCAATACAAAGTTCTCCCCCTCTCTTGTGGAGATCTATTCGATGTAATCTTCTTTTTGCGGTGTGTTTGTTGAGACCGATGAATTGTGGGTTTATGATCAAGTCTATCTATGAATAATATTTGAATCTTCTCTGAATTCTTTTATGTATGATTGGTTATCTTTGCAAGTCTCTTCGAATTATTCATTTGGTTTGGCCAACTAGATTGGTAGTTCTTGCCATGGGAGAAGTGCTTAGCTTTGGGTTCGATCTTGCGGTGTCCTTACCCAGTGACAGAAGGGGCAGCAAGGCACGTATTGTATCATTGCCATCGAGGATAACAAGATGGGGTTTATTTCATATTGCATGAATTTATCTCTCTACATCATGTCATCTTGCTTAAGGCGTTACTCTGTTTTTAACTTAATACTCTAGATGCATGCTGGATAGCGGTCGATGAGTGGAGTAATAGTAGTAGATGCAGAATCGTTTCGATCTACTTGTCACGGACGTGATGCCTATATACATGATCATGCCTAGATATTCTCATAACTATGCTCAGTTCTGTCAATTGCTCAACAGTAATTTGTTCACCCACCGTAGAATACTTATGCTCTTGAGAGAAGCCACTAGTGAAACCTATGGCCCCCGGGTCTATTCTCATCATATCAATCTCCATTACTTTAATCTTGTTTGCTTTTTTACTTTGCCTTTACTTTTTACTTTGCATCTTTATACTAAAAAATATTATATCTATCAGATCTCACTCTCGTAAGTGACCGTGAAGGGCTTGACAACCCCTAATCGCGTTGGTTGCGAGTAGCTATCGCTTTGTGCAGGTACGAGGGACTTGAGCGTGGGCTCCTACTGGATTGATACCTTGGTTCTCAAAAACCGAGGGAAATACTTACGCTACTCTGCGGCATCATCCCTTCCTCTTCGGGGAAAACCAACGCAAGCTCAAGACGTACCAGAGCGCACATTGTACTTGTGGCGTAGTCCCGAAGGAGAAGGTTGCAGTCGACCTGCACCTCGTCTTCCTTGCGGATAGGGATGGAGCGCATATTGTACTTGTGGCGTAGCTCCGAAGGAGAAGGTTGCAGTCGACCTGCACCTCGTCGTCCTTGCGGATAAGGATGGAGCGCACATTGTACTTGTGGCGTAGCTCCAAAGGAGAAGGTTGCAGTCAACCTGCACCTCGTCGTCCTTGCGGATAGGGATGGAGCGCACATTGTACTTGTGGCGTAGCTCCGAACTTAGGCGAGTAATAGACTGAAGCTAAGCCCCCGAGTGGGAGGGTTGCTCTCCACTCGGTAGGATTTTTTAAACTTAGGCGAGTACTGGACTGCAGCTAAGCCCCCGAGTGGGAGGGTTGCTCTCCACTCGGTAGGATTTTTTAAACTTAGGCGAGTACTGGACTGCAACTAAGCCCCCGAGTGGGAGGGTTGCTCTCCACTCGGTAGGATTTTTTAAACTTAGGCGAGTACTAGACTGCAGCTAAGCCCCCGAGTGGGAGGGTTGCTCTCCACTCGGTAGGATTTTACAAACTTAGGCGAGTACTGGACTGCAGCTAAGCCCCCGAGTGGGAGGGTTGCTCTCCACTTGGTAGGATTTTATAAACTTAGGCGAGTACTGGACTGCAGCTAAGCCTCCGAGTGGGAGAACTTAGGCGAGTACTAGACTGCAGCTAAGCCCCAGAGTGGGAGGATTGCTCTCCACTCGGTAGGATTTTACAAACTTAGGCGAGTACTGGACTGCAACTAAGCCTCCAAGTGGGAGAACTTAGCCGAGTACTAGACTGCAGCTAAGCCCCCGAGTGGGAGGATTGCTCTCCACTCGGTAGGATTTTACAAACTTAGGCGAGTACTGGACTATAGCTAAGCCTCCAAGTGGGAGAACTTAGGCGAGTACTAGACTGCAACTAAGCCCCCGAGTGGGAGGATTGCTCTCCACTCGGTAGGATTTTACAAACTTAGGCGAGTACTGGACTGTAGCTAAGCCTCCGAGTGGGAGAACTTAGGTGAGAACTAGACTGCAGCTAAGCCCCTGAGTGGGAGGATTGCTCTCCACTCAGTAGGATTTTACAAACTTAGGCGATTACTGGACTGCAGCTAAGCCTCCGAGTGGGAGAACTTAGGCGAGTACTAGACTGCAGCTAAGCCCCCGAGTGGGAGGATTTCTCTCCACTCGGTAGGATTTTACAAACTTAGGCGAAACGGATTCGCGGCTAAGCCTCCCGAGTGAGAGGCTTACCCATCACTCGGTAGGATTTTCTGTCGAACTTAGGCGAAACGGATTCGCGGCTAAGCCCACCCACTGGGGGATTTTAGAGGTAAATAAAAGCAACAACAATCATGCGAGAAGACTGAACAACTCTTGTCTTTGACGAACAAATTACAAAGGTACTTCTTATTACATTTTATTCGAATGAGTGCTTAAGTATAAAAGGGGCGGAGCAGCTCCGCGTTCCAAGCCCGTGGCTCGTCTTTCTGATGCTCAACACTGTAAAGATGGTATGCTCCATTGTGGAGAACTTTGGTGATGATGAAGGGGCCTTCCCAAGCCGGGGCGAGCTTGTGTGGTGTCTGTTGATCCACTCAAAGAACCAGGTCTCCCTCTTGAAAGGTTCGGCTCCTCACGTTCCTGGCATGGAATCGACGCAAGTCTTGCTGATAAATGGTTGACCAGATCAAGGCCATCTCTCTTTCCTCCTCTAAGAGATCAACTGAATCCTATCGGGCCTGCTCTGCCTCTTCTTCGGAGAAGAGCTCGACTCGGGGTGCATTGTGGAGCAGGTCACTTGGCAGAACAACTTCGGCTCCATAGACCAAGAAGAAAGGAGTTCGTCCAGTCGACCGATTGGGAGTTTTCCTCAAACCCCACAGAACTAACGGAAGTTCATCGACCCAAGCGCCTGCTGCGTGCTTGAGATCACGCATCAGTCGGGGTTTCAATCCTTTGAGAATTAGGCCATTGGCTATTTCTGCTTGTCCGTTCGACTGTGGGTGAGCTACTGAAGCATAGTCGACCCGTGTGCCTTGAGAAGCGCAGAAAGCTCTAAACTCATCAGAATCGAAGTTCGACCCGTTGTCCGTGATGATGCTGCGTGGAACTCCATATCTGAATGTCAATTCTCTGATAAAACTGACAGCGGTGCCGGCTTCAAGGTTCTTGATAGGTTTAGCTTCGATCCATTTGGTAAACTTGTCGACTCCTACGAGCACATGAGTGGACCCGCTCCTACCAGTTCTCAGTGGTCCAACCATATCCAATCCCCAAACAGCAAAGGGCCAGACGAGGGGAATGGTCTTCAGGGCTGACGCTGGCTTGTGAGACATGTCAGAGTAAAACTGGTAGCCTTCACATCTGTCGACTATATCTTTCGCCATTTCATTTGCTCGTGGCCAATAGAATCCGGCTCGGTATGCTTTAGCCACGATGGCCCGAGAGGACGCATGGTGACCACAGGTCCCCGAGTGGATGTCGTTGAGGATCATTCAACCTTCTTCTGGCGTTATGCATTTCTGACCGACTCCAGTCACGCTTTCCCTGAACAGTTGTCCTCTTATCACAGTAAAGGCCTTGGATCGACGGACGATCTGTCAAGCCTCTTCCTCGTCCTCTGGGAGTTCTTTCCTAAGGATGTACACAATGTATGGCACTGTCCAGTCGGGAGTAATGGCCAGAACCTCCATGATCAGGTCGACCACGGCTGGGACCTCGACTTCAGTCGGATCAGTGGCGCTCCTAGGCTGCGGGGGATCTTTAGTAAAAGGATCTTCCTGAACTGTCGAAGCGTGAATATGTTCCAAAAACACATTGCTGGGAATGGCTTCTCTCTTGGAACCTATCTTTGCCAAGTCATCGACTGCTTGATTTTTCAGTCGCGGTATGTGATGGAGCTCTAACCCCTCAAACTTCTTTTCCAACTTCCTCACCGTGTTGCAGTAACCAGTCATGGCTGGGCTTCTGACGTCCCACTCCTTCATCACTTGATTGACTACCAAATTTGAGTCACCGTAGACCATGAGGTGACGGACGCCGAGTGAGATGGCCATACACAACCCATACAGGAGTGCTTCATATTCAGCTTCATTATTGGAGGAATCAAAGTGAATCTGGAGGACATATCTGAGCTTGTCTCCTCGGGGGGATACCAGAACCACCCCAGCACCGGAACCATTCAGCATTTTGGATCCATCAAAGAACATGGTCCAATGCTCCGAGTGAACTTGAGTCAGCAGTTGCTGTTCAATCCACTCGGCGAGGAAATCTGCTATTGCTTGGGACTTAATAGCTTTCTTTGCCTCAAACTTGATATCTAAGGGAAGGAGTTCGATCACCCATTTTGCCACTCGACCAGTTGCATCTCTGTTGTGCAGAATCTCTGACAATGGAGCGTCGCTGACGACTGTAACAGAGTGATCAGAGAAATAGTGTGCAACCTTCTTCGTGGTCATGTAAATCCCATAAACGCGCTTTTGATAGTGCGGATATCTCTGCTTTGATGGGGTCAGGACTTCAGAAATATAATAAACTAGGCGCTGAACTTTATAGGTTTTTCCCTCTTCTTCCCGCTCGACCGTATGTACTATACTGATGACTTGTCCAGTGGCTGCTATACAAAGCAGTAAAGGCTCTTTGTTGATTGGGGCAGCAAGCACCGGCTGGGTGGAAAGCAGGGCTTTTAGCTCTGCAAATGTTGCATCAGCTTCAGGGGTCCACTCGAACTTATCTGATTTCTTCATCAGTCGGTAAAGAGGTAATGCATTTTCACCGAGGAGAGAAATGAATCGACTTAGGGCGGCCAAACAACCAGTAAGTTTCTGGACATCGTGCACACGCACAGGGCGTTTCATTCGGAGTATGGAACCCACTTTTTCTGGGTTAGCGTCGATCCCTCGTTCGGAAACGAGAAAACCGAGTAATTTTCCGCCTGGAACTCCAAACGTGCACTTTGATGGATTAAGCTTGATATCATACCTTCTAAGGTTGGCAAAGGTTTCAGCAAGGTCAGCCAGTAGGTCGGAACCTTTACGTGACTTGACCACAATGTCATCCATGTATGCTTCCACATTCCGACTGATCTGAGTGAGCAGGCACTTTTGAATCATCCGCATGAATGTGGCTCCAGCGTTCTTCAAGACGAACGGCATAGTGACATAACAGAAGCATCCAAATGGGGTGATGAAAGCTATTTTTATCTCGTCGGGTCCGTACAGACGGATCTGGTGGTACCCGGAGTAGGCGTCCAACAAACGCTCGCACCCCGCAGTCGAGTCGACTATTTGGTCGATGCGAGGGAGAGGAAAGTGGTCCTTCGGGCAGGCCCGATTGATATGCTTGAAGTCAATGCACATGCGAAGTGAGTCGTCCTTCTTTGGGACCATGACAACATTAGCTAACCACTCGGAGTGATAAATCTCATAGATAAACTCAGCTGCCAAAAGCCGAGCCACCTCTTCACCGATTGCCTTCCTCTTCTGTACGGCGGACCGTCGAAGATGTTCTTTAACTGGTTTCACTTTTGGGTCGACTCGCAAACGATGCTCAGCCAGTCCCCTGGGAACACCTGGCATGTCCGAAGGTTTCCATGCAAAGATGTCCCAGTTCTCACGGAGGAACTGGATGAGTGCTTCTTCCTATTTGGAGTCGAGTGTGGTTGAAATGTGAGTCGGAGCAGCATTGGGGTCTGTCGGGTGAATGTGAATCGACTTTTTTCGCCAAACGACTAGAATGCTGAATCTGTGGCAGGCTTCTTGCCTCGCAACAAATCACTCGGATCTACATTTTTCTGATATTCTTGCAATTCTACCACGGCCATCTGTGCATTGGCGATCTTTGAACCCTTCTGGAGGCACTCTTCTGCCTTCTTCCGATTACCAATGATAGGGATCACCCCTTTGGGACCAGGCATCTTCAATTTTAGATACACATAACATGGTCAAGCCATACAACGTGCATAAGCTGGCCTGCCCAGAATAGCATGATAGGCACTCTGAAAATCCACAACTTGAAATGTCAACTTTTCTTTGCGGTAATTATTGGAATCACCAAAAACTACGTCGAGAGCAATCTGGCCGAGTGATGCAGTCTTCTTGCCTGGAATGACCCCATGGAAACTCATATTACTCTCACTGAGTCTGGACATCGGAATGCCCATTCCTTTCAATGTCTCTGCATATAGTATATTCAGGCCACTGCCACCATCCATCAGAACCTTTGTCAGTCGGGTGCCTTCGACTACTGGGTCGACCACTAACGCTTGCCTCCCAGGGGTGGCTATGTGCGCTGGGTAATCGGACTAGTCGAATGTAATGGCAGTCTGGGACCACTTCAAATAACTGGGTGTCACCGGAGCGACCGTGTTCACTTCTCTGTTGATGACTTTCAATCGACTTTTACTCTCAACGTCAGCGAAAATCATCAAGGTGGAATTCACGTGGGGATAACCATCATCATCCTCTTCCTCATCCTCAACCTTGTCTGCTTCCTTCTCCTTTTCCTTGGGCTGTTTCTCTCGGAACTGTTGGATTAGGAGTCGACACTGTCGAGTGGTATGCTTCGGGTAAATGAAATTACCCTCTTCATCTTTTTTGGTGTGGATGTGGCATGGCAAATCCAGCACATCATTTCCATCTTGCTCTTTTACTTTCTTGGGGTTCCACGACCCCTTGGGCTTCCCCTTGAATTTTCCTTGAGTCACAGCTAAGGCTTCACCAGGGGCGGCTCGCTCGGCCTTGCACTTCTGTTTCCGACTGGAGTTACCTCCTCCGGTTTCATGGGCGACTGTTTTGTGCTTGCCACTCCGGAGTCGGTCTTCTTCTTCACCGTTGGCATACTTGGTGGCAATTTCCATCATCCGAGTCAGAGTCATATCTCCTGTCCGACTGAACTTCATATTCAACTCCCGATACTTGACACCTTCTTTAAAGTCACAAATTGCCTGATGATCAGACACATTCTCCACAGTGTGATGCAATGTGATCCATCTCTGGATATAATCCCTCAAAGACTCATTCGGTTTCTGCACGCAACACTGTAATTCGGTCAGCCCTGCCGGCCGTTTGCAAGTCTCTTCGAATGTTCTGACAAATACTCGGGCAAGATCTTCCCAAGTATAAATACTGCTTGGTGCTAACTGATTCAGCCATGCTCTAGCCGAGCCCTCCAGCATTAGAGGAAGGTGTTTCATGGCCACTTCATCATTGCCGCCACCAATCTGGACAGCCACTCGGTAGTCTTCAAGCCAAGTATCAGGCTTGGACTCACCAATGAACTTACTGACTCCAGTCGCCAACCTGAAGTTGGGGGGAATCACTGCAGCCCTGATGGCTCTGCTGAAGCACTCCGGACCTAACACATGCACCCTGCTACTGGTTGGTACATCTCTGTCACGACCCTCTCGGTGAGCTCTGTTTCTGTCGACCAAGCCCTGAACAAGAATAGATCTTGCATCAAAGCCCGGCTCTCTGGGGTCGACTGGAACCCCTCGCCCCATATTGTGAGGGTGTCTGTCATCATGTTGCCGAGGCACGTACGACCCACTCCTTGGGGGAGGTGTGGGCACTCGACGACGATCATCGCGATTGACTCAGTGATCATACAACTCACGGTTTCTATACTGATCTCGTCGGTGTCCACGTCCTTCACGCCTTAGGGGCGATCTTGGGCTGTGAGCTGACTGAACTGTGTCTGCAACCACGGACCTGCTATGGATCCTATTCCGCGACTGAGATACTGTTGTATTCTGCTCTCCTGCTGCACGGAGCAAAGCTCGGATCTGCACCAGACCTCGACCAACTTCTGATTGGGAAGGTTGGATCGACTCCGCTATCCGGGCTGCAGCTGCAAGATTCTGGATCGGAGTTCCGTATACCTGAGTCGGAGGCGGAAAGAGTTGACGTCGACTAGATTTAGGAGCACGCTGTCGAGCATGCTCGTCGAGTGTGCACTGCAGATTCTCCAGTCGAGTGTGCTCAGCCAAGTTGCCAGGCGCACCTCCTCCAAGGCCTGGGCCTCAGGGGTTTCTCCAACGATAGGAGTGTGAAGTGCATCCATGTTCCGGCGGCGAAGTTCTTCTCTCCGCTGCAAGGAGAGGGGTTTGGGGCGGTACTCTTCATGAACGGCGACAGATCGCCGTTCCCATCGCCTCCGTCTTCATGGGTGAAGCCAGGAGGACTGCGTGGTCCATTGACCATCAAAACTTCTACCACGGGGTCGCTGCTATCGCACTCGGATGCGGTCTCTACGGAGACAGTCGACAGATCAAACATGCCATAGAGGGTTTCGTCGGGCTCGATTGCCGTGACTTGAGGGGTGGCCGACTGGCGAGCCACCGCATGCTTCACCCACCCGCTGAAGCCTCGACCGACTGGAATGTTTGCTCCGGCGGGCCACAGGGAGGGGGAAGCCATAGGAGCCAATCGATACTGGGTCGACGACTGCCCAGGAGGACGCCGCGGACGCACGCGTGAAAGTGCGTCACCCCGCGGATGGGGAGTGCGTCAACGTCGAGTGGAGCCTCCTGAAGCCAAGCGGAGTCGTCGGTGACAAACACGAGTGCGCCGAGATGGATCTTGCGGCCCTCAGCCAAACCTCCTCCAGAAACCATGATGAAGGGGATCGAAAAATTGCAACTTCTCCAAAAAGTCACTAAGACACCTGCCCCACGGTGGGCGCCAACTGTCGTGGTTCTAAGTCTGACATTAGAATGGGGGGTAGGTATGTAGAGGCAAGATCCTAGCTATGGAGGAGTTGTACACGCGAGTTTTACGAGTTCAGGCCCTTCTCAAAGGAAGTAACAGCCCTACGTCTCGGAGCCCGGAGGCGGTCGACTGGATATATGCGCGTGAGTTACAGGGGGTGCGAACCCTTGTCCCAGAGGAGGCGGGTGGCTTATATAGAGTGCGCTAGGACCCCAGCTCCCCTCTGTTACACAGGGTTCAATGTTCATAAAGGAGGAGCGTTACCGAAGTAAAGTGCTATATGTTGGGGAACATAGTAATTTCAAAAAAAATCCTACGCACACGCAAGATCATGGTGATGCATAGCAACGAGAGAGGAGAGTGCTGTCTACGTACCCTCGTAGACTGAAAGCGGAAGAGTTAGCACAACGCGGTTGATGTAGTCGTACGTCTTCACGGCCCGACCGATCAAGCACCGAAACTACGGCACCTCCGAGTTCTAGAACACGTTCAACTCGATGACGATCCCCGGACTCCAATCCAGCAGAATGTCGGGGAAGAGTTCCGTCAGCACGACGGCGTGGTGACGATCTTGATGTTCTACTGTCGCAGGGATTCGCCGAAGCACCGCTACAATATTATCAAGGATTAAGGTGGAGGGGGGCACCGCACACGGCTAAGAGATCAATGATCAATTGTTGTGTCTCTGGGGTGCCCTCCTGCCCCCGTATATAAAGGAGCAAGGGGGAGGAGGTGCGGCCAGGCAAGGGGCGCGCCAGGAGGAGTCCTACTCCCACCGGGAGTAGGACTCCCCCCTTTCCATGTTGGACTAGGACTTGGGGGGGGAGGAGAGAAAGAGGGGAAAGGAAAGGAGGGGGGGCGCCACCCCCTCCTTGTCCAATTCGGACTTGGGGGGAGGGGCGCGCGGCTGCCCCTTGGCCTCCTCTCTACTTCCTCCACTAGGCCCATTAAGGCCCATTAGGTTACCTGGGGGTTCCGGTAACCTCCCGGTACTCCGGTAAAATGCCGATTTCACCCGGAACACTTCCGATGTCCAAACATAGGCTTCCAATATATCAATGTTTATGTCTCGACCATTTCGAGACTCCTCGTCATGTCTGTGATCACATCCGGGACTCCGAACAACCTTGGGTACATCAAAACATATAAACTCATAATGAAACTGTCATCGTAATGTTAAGCGTGCGGACCCTACGGGTTCGAGAACAATGTAGACATGACCGAGACACGTCTCCGGTCAATAACCAATAGCGGAACCTGGATGCTCATATTGGCTCCTACATATTCTACGAAGATCTTTATCGGTCAGACCGCATAACAACATACGTTGTTCCCTTTGTCATCGGTATGTTACTTGCCCGAGATTCGATCGTCGGTATCTTAATACCTAGTTCAATCTCGTTACCGGCAAGTCTCTTTACTCGTTCTGTAATACATCATTCTGCAACTAACTCATTAGCTGCAATGCTTGCAAGGCTTTAAGTGATGTGCATTACTGAGAGGGCCCAGAGATACCTCTCCGACAATCGGAGTGACAAATCCTAATCTCGAAATACGCCAACCCAACAAGTACCTTCGGAGACACCTGTAGAGCACCTTTATAATCACCCAGTTACGTTGTGACGTTTGGTAGCACACAAAGTGTTCCTCCGGTAAACGGGAGTTGCATAATCTCATAGTCATAGGAACATGTATAAGTCATGAAGAAAGCAATAGCAACAAACTAAATGATCAAGTGCTATGCTAACGGAATGGGTCAAGTCAATCACATCATTCTCCTAATGATGTGATCCCATTAATCAAATGACAACTCATGTCTATGGTTAGGAAACATAACAATCTTTGATCAACGAGCTAGTCAAGTAGAGGCATACTAGTGACACTCTGTTTGTCTATGTATTCACACATGTATTATGTTTCTGGTTAATACAATTCTAGCATGAATAATAAACATTTATCATGATACAAGGAAATAAATAATAACTTTATTATTGCCTCTAGGGCATATTTCTTTCAGTCTCCCACTTGCACTAGAGTCAATAATCTAGATTACACAGTAATGATTCTAACACCCATGGAGCCTTGGTGCTGATCATGTTTTGCTCGTGGAATAGGCTTAGTCAGTGGGTCTGCAACATTCAGATCCGTATGTATCTTGCAAATTTCTATGTCTCCCACTTGGACTAAATCCCGAATGGAATTGAAGCGTCTCTTGATGTGCTTGGTTCTCTTGTGAAATTTGGATTCCTTTGCCAAGGCAATTGCACCAGTATTGTCACAAAATATTTTCATTGGACCCGATGCACTAGGTATGACACCTAGATCGGATATGAACTCCTTCATCCAGACTCCTTCATTTGCTGCTTTCAAAGCAGCTATGTACTCTGCTTCACATGTAGATCCCGCCACGACGCTTTGTTTAGAACTGCACCAACTGACAGCTCCACCGTTTAATGTAAACACATACCGGTTTGCGATTTAGAATCGTCCGGATCAGTGTCAAAGCTTGCATCAACGTAACCATTTACAATGAGCTCTTTGTCACCTCCATATACAAGAAACATATCCTTAGTTCTTTTCTGGTACTTCAGGATGTTCTTGACCGCTGTCCAGTGATCCACTCCTGGATTACTTTGGTACCTCCCTGCTAGACATATAGCAAGGCACACATCAGGTCTGGTACACAGCATTGCATACATGATAGAGCCTATGGCTGAAGCATAGGGAACATCTTTCATTTTCTCTCTATCTTCTGCAGTGGTCGGACATTGAGTCTTACTCAACTTCACACCTTGTAACACAGGCAAGAACCCTTTCTTTGCTTGATCCATTTTGAACTTCTTCAAACTTTGTCAAGGTATGTGCTTTGTGAAAGTCCAATTAAGCGTCTTGATCTATCTCTATAGATCTTAATGCCCAATATGTAAGCAGCTTCACCGAGGTCTTTCATTGAAAAACTCTTATTCAACTATCCCTTTATGCTATCCAGAAATTCTATATTATTTCCAATCAATAATATGTCATCCACATATAATATCAGAAATGCTACAGAGCTCCCACTCACTTTCTTGTAAATACAGGCTTCTCCAAAAGTCTGTATAAAACCAAATGCTTTGATCACACTATCAAAGCGTTTATTCCAACTCCGAGAGGCTTGCACCAGTCCATAAATGGATCGCTGGAGCTTGCACACTTTGTTAGCTCCCTTTGGATCGACAAAACCTTCTGGTTGCATCATATACAACTCTTCTTCCAGAAATCCATTCAGGAATGCAGTTTTGACATCCATCTGCCAAATTTCATAATCATAAAATGCGGCAATTGCTAACATGATTCGGACAGACTTAAGCATCGCTATGGGTGAGAAGGTCTCATCTAGTCAATCCCTTGAACTTGTCGAAAACCTTTTGCAACAAGTCGAGCTTTGTAGACAGTAACATTACCGTCAGCGTCAGTCTTCTTCTTGAAGATCCATTTATTCTCAATTGCTTGCCGATCAACAGGCAAGTCAACCAAAGTCCATACTTTGTTCTCATACATGGATCCCATCTCAGATTTCATGGCTTCTAGCCATTTTGCGGAATCTGGGCTCACCATCGCTTCTTCATAGTTCGTAGGTTCATCATGATCTAGTAGCATGACTTCCAGAACAGGATTACCGTACCACTCTGGTGCGGATCTTACTCTGGTTGATCTACGAGGTTCGGTAGTAACTTGATCTGAAGTTTCATGATCATTGTCATTAGCTTCCTCACTAATTGGTGTAGGTGTCGCAGAAACCATTTTATGTGATGAACCACTTTCCAATAAGGGAGCATGTACAGTTACCTCATCAATTCTACTTTTCTCCCACTCACTTCTTTCGAGAGAAACGCCTTCGCTAGAAAAACTGCGAATTTAGCAACAAAAGTCTTGCCTTCGGATCTGTGATAGAAGGTGTACCCAACAGTCTCCTTTGGGTATCCTATGAAGACACATTTCTCCGATTTGGGTTCGAGCTTATCAGGTTGAAGCTTTTTCACATAAGCATCGCAGCCCCAAACTTTCAGAAACGACAACTTTGGTTTCTTGCCAAACCACAGTTCATAAGGCGTCGTCTCAACGGATTTCGATGGTGTCCTATTTAACGTGAATGCAGCCGTCTCTAAAGCATAACCCCAAAACGATAGCGGTAAATCAGTAAGAGACATCATAGATCGCACCATATCTAATAAAGTACGATTACGACGTTCGGACACACCATTACGTTGTGGTGTTCCGGGTGGCGTGAGTTGCGAAACTATTCCGCATTGTTTCAAATGTAGACCAAACTCGTAACTCAAATATTCTCCTCCACGATCAGATCGTAGAAACTTTATTTTCTTGTTACGATGATTTTCAACTTCACTCTGAAATTCTTTGAACTTTTCAAATGTTTCAGACTTATGTTTCATTAAGTAGATATACCCATATCTGCTTAAATCATCTGTGAAGGTGAGAAAATAACGATATCCGCCACGAGCCTCAACATTCATTGGACCACATACATCTGTATGTATGATTTCCAACAAATCCGTTGCTCTCTCCATAGTACCGGAGAACGGCGTTTTAGTCATCTTACCCATGAGGCACGGTTCGCAAGTACCGAGTGATTCATAATCAAGTGGTTCCAAAAGTCCATCAGTATGGAGTTTCTTCATGCGCTTTACACCGATATGACCTAAACGGCAGTGCCACAAATAAGTTGCACTATCATTATCAACTCTGCATCTTTTGATTTCAACATTATGAATATGTGTATCACTACTATCGAGATTCATTAAAAATAGACCACTCTTCAAGGGTGCATGACCATAAGAGATATTACTCATATAAATAGAACAACCATTATTCTCTGATTTAAATGAATAACCGTCTCGCATCAAACAAGATCCAGATATAATGTTCATGCTCAACGCTGGCACCAAATAACAATTATTTAGGTCTAATACTAATCCCGAAGGTAGATGTAGAGGTAGCGTGCCGACCGCGATCACATCGACTTTGGAACCATTTCCCACGCGCATCGTCACCTCGTCCTTAGCCAATCTTCGCTTAATCCGTAGCCCCTGTTTCGAGTTGCAAATGTTAGCAACAGAACCAGTATCAAATACCCAGGTGCTACTGTGAGCATTAGTAAGGTACACATCAATAACATGTATATCACATATACCTTTGTTCACTTTGCCATCCTTCTTATCCGCCAAATACTTGGGGCAGTTCCGCTTCCAGTGACCAGTCTGCTTGCAGTAGAAGCACTCAGTCTCAGGCTTAGGTCCAGACTTGGGTTTCTTCTCCTGAGCAGCAACTTGTTTGCTGTTCTTCTTGAAGTTCCCTTTCTTCTTCCCTTTGCCCTTTTTCTTGAAACTGGTGGTCTTATTGACCATCAACACTTGATGCTCCTTCTTGATTTCTACCTCTGCGGCTTTTAGCATCGCGAAGAGCTCAGGAATAGTCTTATTCATCCCTTGCATATTATAGTTCATCACGAAGCTTTTGTAGCTTGGTGGCAGTGATTGAAGAACTCTGTCAATGACACTATCAACAGGAAGATTAACCCCCAGTTGAGTCAAGTGATTATGATACCCAGACATTTTGAGTATATGTTCACTGACAGAACTATTCTCCTCCATCTTGCAGCTATAGAACTTATTGGAGACTTCATATCTCTCAATCCGGGCATTTGCTTGAAATATTAACTTCAACTCCTGGAACATCTCATATGCTCCATGACGTTCAAAACGTCGTTGAAGACCCGGTTCTAAGCCGTAGAGCATGGCACACTGAACTATCGAGTAGTCATCAGCTTTGCTCTGCCAGACGTTCATAACATCTGGTGTTGCTCCTGCAGCAGGCTTGGCACTTAGCGGTGCTTCCAGGACGTAATTCTTCTGTGCAGCAATGAGGATAATCCTCAAGTTACGGACCCAGTCCGTGTAATTGCTACCATCATCTTTCAACTTTGCTTTCTCAAGGAACGCATTAAAATTCAACGGAACAACAGCACGAGCCATCTATCTACAATCAAACATAAACAAGCAAGATACTATCAGGTACTAAGTTCATGATAAATTTAAGTTCAATTAATCATATTACTTAAGAACTCCCACTTAGAAAGATATCCCTCTAATCCTCTAAGTGATCACGTGATCCAAATCAACTAAACCATGTCCGATCAACACGTGAGATGGAGTAGTATCAATGGTGAACATCAATATGTTGATCATATCTACTATATGATTCACGCTCGACCTTTCGGTCTCCGTGTTCCGAGGCCATATCTGTTATATGCTAGGGTCGTCAAGTTTAACCTGAGTATTCCGCGTGTGCAACTGTTTTGCACCCGTTGTATTTGAATGTAGAGCCTATCACACCCGATCATCATGTGGTGTCTCAGCACGAAGAACTTTCGCAACGGTGCATACTCAGGGAGAACACTTATACTTTGATAATTTAGTGAGGGATCATCTTATAATGCTACCGTCAATCAAAGCAAGATAAGATGCATAAACGATAAACATCACATGCAATCAATATAAGTGATATGGCCATCATCATCTTGTACTTGTGATCTCCATCTTCGAAGTACCGTCATGATCACCATCGTCACCGGCGCGACACCTTGATCTCCATCGTAGCATCGTTGTCATCTCGCCAATCTTATGCTTCCACGACTATCGCTACCGCTTAGTGATAAAGTAAAGCATTACAGCACGATTGCATTGCATACAATAAAGCGACAACCATATGGCTCCTGCCAGTTGCCGATAACTTAGTTACAAAACATGATCATCTCATACAATAAAATTTAGCATCATGTCTTAACCATATCACATCACAACATGCCATGCAAAAACAAGTTAGACGTCCTCTACTTTGTTGTTGCAAGTTTTACATGGCTTCTACGGGCTTAGCAAGAACCGTTCTTACCTACGCATCAAAACCACAACGATAGTTTGTCAAGTTGGTGCTGTTTTAACCTTCGCAAGGACCAGGCGTAGCCACACTTGGTTCAACTAAAGTTGAAGAAACTGACACCCGCCAGCCACCTGTGTGCAAAGCACGTCGGTAGAACCAGTCTCGCATAAGCGTACGCGTAATGTCGGTCCGGGCCGCTTCATCCAACAATACCGCCGAACCAAAGTATGACATGCTGGTAAGCAGTATGACTTATATCGCCCATAACTCACTTGTGTTCTACTCGTGCACAACATTAAGCATAAAACCTAGGCTCGGATGCCACTGTTGGGGAACGTAGTAATTTCAAAAAAATTCCTACGCACACGCAAGATCATGGTGATCCATAGCAACGAGAGAGGAGAGTGTTGTCTACGTACCCTCATAGACCAAAAGCGGAAGCGTTAGCACAACGCGGTTTATGTAGTCGTACGTCTTCACGGCCCGACCGATCAAGCACCGAAACTACGACACCTCCGAGTTCTAGCACACGTTCAGCTCGATGACGATCCCCGGACTCCGATCCAGCAGAATGTCGGGTAAGAGTTCCTTCAGCACGATGGCGTGATGACGATCTTGATGTTCTACCGTCACAGGGCTTCGCCTAAGCACAACTACAATATTATCGAGGATTATGGTGGTGGGGGGCACCGCACACGGCTAAGAGATCAATGATCAATTGTTGTGTCTCTGGGGTGCCCCCCTGCCCCCGTATATAAAAGAGCAACGGGGAGGAGGTGCGGCCAGGCAAGGGGCGCGCCAGGAGGAGTCCTATTCCCACCGGGAGTAGGACTCCCCCCTTTCCATGTTGGACTAGGACTTGGGGGGGGGGGAGGAGAGAAAGAGGGGAAAGGAAAGGGGGGGGGCGCCGCCCCCCTCCTTGTCCAATTCGGACTTGGGGGGGGGGAAGGGGCGCGCGGCTGCCCCTTGGCCTCCTCTCTACTTCCTCCACTAGGCCCATTAGGTTACCGGGGGGTTCCGGTAACCTCCCGGTACTCCGGTAAAATGCCGATTTCACCCGGAACACTTCCGATGTCCAAACATAGGCTTCCAATATATCAATCTTTATGTCTCGACCATTTTGAGACTCCTCGTCATGTCTGTGATCACATTCGGGACTCCGAACAACCTTCGGTACATCAAAACATATAAACTCATAATGAAACTGTCATTGTAACGTTAAGCGTGCGGACCCTACGGGTTCGAGAACAATGTAGACATGACCGAGACACGTCTCCGGTCAATAACCAATAGCGGAACCTGGATGCTCATATTGGCTCCTACATATTGTACGAAGATCTTTATCGGTCAGACCGCATAACAACATACGTTGTTCCCTTTGTCATCGGTATGTTACTTGCCCGAGATTCGATCGTCGGTATCTTAATACCTAGTTCAATCTCGTTACCGGCAAGTCTCTTTACTCGTTCTGTAATACATCATCCGCAACTAACTCATTAGCTGCAATGCTTGCAAGGCTTTAAGTGATGTGCATTACCGAGAGGGCCCAGAGATACCTCTCCGACAATCGGAGTGACAAATCCTAATCTCGAAATACGCCAACCCAACAAGTACCTTCGGAGACACCTGTAGAGCACCTTTATAATCACCCAGTTACGTTGTGACGTTTGGTAGCACACAAAGTGTTACTTCGGTAAACGGGAGTTGCATAATCTCATAGTCATAGGAACATGTATAAGTCATGAAGAAAGCAATAGCAACAAACTAAACGATCAAGTGCTATGCTAACGGAATGGGTCAAGTCAATCACATCATTCTCCTAATGATGTGATCCCGTTAATCAAATGACAACTCATGTCTATGGTTAGGAAACATAACCATCTTTGATCAACGAGCTAGTCAAGTAGAGGCATACTAGTGACACTCTGTTTGTCTATGTATTCACACATGTATTATGTTTCCGGTTAATACAATTCTAGCATGAATAATAAACATTTATCATGATACAAGGAAATAAATAATAACTTTATTATTGCCTCCAGGGCATATTTCCTTCACTATAAATGATTATTAAAGCTATGACTTAAATCCGAACCGTTGCGGAGTGAGTGGCTTCACATCTTCTGGTGGTCGAGTGGTTGTTCGCATGGTCGAGTGTCTTCAAGACTGTCGAGTGGAACATAGCTTTTGGGTCGAGTGGATGATAATTTCTCTTCAACCGCTTCTGGTTCTTTTAGAGATGTCCTTGGGGAGGGTATCTTGGACAGATCCATGACCCTACCTAGGTACATAGCTTCGTCACAGGGCAGTTCTTCCACTCCGAGTGCATATAGTCTATGCTGCCAAGCATCCCTGGGAAGCCCTTGCTGGCATTGACCGCCAACAAGCGAGTTGTATCTTCAGCAGTCAGCTCTCTCAAGTATTCAGGGCCAAACAATGCAATCACAACCTTTCAGAACATGTTCATGGACTCTAGGCACATAGACTCGCTCATACGGACGTACTCATCAATGAGAACACCGGGTACTGTGTATGCAAGCATCCGAATAGCTGCAGTGCATTTCTGATAAGATGAGAAGCCAATCTTTCCAAAGGCATCCTCTTTGCGCTCGAAATACTTATCGTATCCGACCACCCCCTCACGAATATGGTTGAAAACATGCCTAGCCATACGGAAACGCCGTCGGAATTGGTGATGCTTGAACAACGGGTTGGCTGTCTCAAAGTAGTTCTTCCAAAGAAGGAAATGGCCGCTCTCTCGGTTGCAATTCAACACCGCAGTGTGCCCCGGGATCGAGCCCTGGAACAACGACAACTGCCTATTAAGGTGGTCATGGACCAACACAGCAACCACCATCTGCTCATCATCGGATGAGGAATCATTGGAGTAACAGAGAAAATTGTGGAAAAAGAACTCGTCGACGAAGTCTATTTGTACCTTGGGGGCAAACTGTCGAACAGCTTGCGGGCGAGTCGAAGAAGCTGGCCGGCGAAGAGATGTGTGCCTCCCCTGGACTAGGTAGCTGGCCTGGCGGCGTCCGATGAGTGTGGAGGCATCAGGCGAGCGCGGCGGCGTTGGACGAAGGAGCTGGTCAGGGCCATGGGGGGCGACTTTGTGCTCGCAGCGACGTCGGAGTGGGGGGTGGGAAGCTGCGGTGGCCCGACGGCGAGGCATTGTTGGCGGCGACGTGGGAGGTGGCGGCGTGCGGGGAAGGTGTGTGGGCGCGGACTGCTCGCAGGGACACCGGAACTGGGCGGCGGCGGCAACGGGGTGGGGTGGCCGAGGGCTTGCTGTCGATAGGGGTGGAAGAAAATGGCCAATGTGCCACCGACTGACGGGCCAAGGGGAGGGGTAGGCGCGCGTCGCGCCTCGATGCAAATGAGGCCCAAATTTGGGTCGGGAATGGGTCGGCAGGCGGACGAAAAGCGAACCCGCGTCCATTTGGGTCGGCGTGTTGGGCCGACTTTTCTGTTCGCGGCGATCCAAACAAACACGCGCGGACGAAATGAGTGGGCGCGTTGGAGTTGCTCTAACCGCCTCCATCTACTATTAACTGCAGTATTTACGACTTGCAGGCAGTTTGTTAAGTTCAGGAGTTTATTTCTTAAGAGACAATGTCTAAGTTATAATTGAAGACACATAGCGTCCATTAGCTGCACTGAAGTTCCCCCGCATAAAAAAAAACTGTACGAAAGTTGGATAATTAGTTTCTGTCACCTAAATAAACAAGACAATTATGAGGGTGCAGATTTCTAATGTGATGAAGTTTACAGAACATTGTCATCGGCCAGTGAAACAAGCCATGTCTGGGTTGTATAGCCAGATAAATTTCCTAAATATATTAATGTAAATGCATACATTAACTACGTGTTCATATTTGAGCATCAGTCATCAGACATCATCGCCTTGGACAGGTTCACATTGCATTTCCTCAATCTCGGTGTAAAAAAGTTGCTGAGGAAACTGCAGTGTGTTCACGAGAAGAGCCAGGCACCTCATCTTGTCACGGGAGCTATCCCTTTCATCCAGAAGAAGACACCTTTGTTAGCACCAAGTAGGTGGCTAAGCCAGTCTAGCCAATGCGTCACTGATTCATTTCTTCTTGCCAAAAATTTGATTCAGCTCCTTCCCAATTATATGGTGCTGCACCCCACCTATATACATGCAAAGTTGCTATTAAAGTTTCAGATCTGTCTGCTGGTCCTGGCTTCCTAAAACGTTAGACAGAATGAATTACGCTAGTATGTATAATTGTTGCAGTTTTAGTGTGCTTGCTTCTTCTTAGCAGCTTGAACCCAGATTCAGTAGTGCCCATCCGGGGCAGGCAATCAACGCTTTAATCGTGTTTAGCAGCTTTGTGTTTAGAGGCCTCTTGTTTTTGTACAATTAATTTTGCACACAAATCATTGATTCTTGTGCATTTTGGTATTTTCAGTACTATCTCATTGTGCCAATTTTCAGGACCCATCTACTTATGACCAATGTTAGTACCTATATCAATTCTTTTATTGAAAAAAGAATCCTAGCTAGGGAATCTAATTTTCAAAATCTTGAAGCGAGATCTTACGATTTGTTGGAAATACGAGTTCTCCAATATACTTCAAAAGTCATGCAACTAGGGAAAGGATATATATTGCCACCTTTTTTACACATGAGATTTCTTTACACCAAGTATTTCTTGGTTTATTGCCGCTAGTTACAAAACATCGTCTTTATCGAAAAAATTACAGAACATTGTAAACCATTATTTTCAGTTTTTCACATAGTACAGCAGCTGCTAATAAAATAATCTCAATTCTATCTGTTCATAGAAGGGATTGTAATTGCACGGGTGGGCGATGCAATATTGCGAATCTTATTAGTACCTTGTTTAATAGGTTTCTCTAGGGAGCGCCTTAGAGTTGACTTGAAACATTTGTTTGAGGCTCTGACCTAGAATAACTTGACTTCGTCAGAATATAATAACAACAACTGCTAATCATTGGTGCTATTTTAATCAGAGCGTCATGATAATGAAGAAAAGAAAGGCATCTGTCTTTATCTCATCAATCAGTTCTCAAAATTTCAAGGTCAATTCTTTCAGAAATTTACTAATTTATATGAGGCGAGGTGGTCCAATGATCTATAACAGTGCAATGTTCCAATTAGAGGTAGAGTACACCATCAAATTTAGTAGCACATGAGCAATCATGTGATTATTTTTAGCTGAAACAGAAAATTAATGGCCTTGGCATGTTGTCGAAAATGTTTGCGCTTCTTTCCTTCTTGATTTTTTTTTTGAGCTTCAGTACAGACACAAGCGCTCATATACACGTGCATACACTCACCCCTATGAACGCACACACGCACACCCTACCCTTATGAGCACCTCCGAGAGACTGAGCCGGCATATCATCTTGAGATTTACGAAGTCATCGTAGGCGCCTCGTCGTCGACGGGAACGTCTCCTTCCACTGAAAGCGCATCGCCGAAAATCCTGAAATAAATCCAGAAATAATGCGAGCACCAGGATTTGAACCCTGGTGGGTTGGGGATACCACTGTCCACCTAACCAACTCAACCACAGGTTGATTCGCTTTCCTTCTTGATTCAGGAGCGGTTGTGTGACTTACAAAATACCCCACACCCTCCTAATGATCTCATCGTTTTCCTTTTATGCCATCAATTATTCCGCTCACCAGACGCGCTATCAACACGGAGTTGAGATACATTCATATCAGATCCATAATATCCAAGCACGGCTCTCTGAAAGTGAAGTTTCGAAACCGGAAAATTGGCGGCCAAAGCTGACCTGCTAAATCCTCTGAACTCAGCAGACATGGTTGTTCACATGTTTATTTATAATGACAGATAGGTGAAGAAGGTGCAGCGTTTCTTGGCTGTTGTTACCATGGCCCGTGTACTCGACTGCTCAACTTGGCTCTCAGGCAAGCGCCGCGTCTGAAAGGCTAGAAGATATCGGCCTTGTTTGAGTTGTTCTGCTTGTTGTTCTCATGCATTTTCCTGAAGCGACCTCGTTCCAACTTTCGGTCTCCCTGTAGCTGGAAACAGATGCAATGACTCGCGTAATCCTGGAGTTGGCAGCGGAGAGATTCCTGATCGATGCATGCCCGAGGATGGGCGTGCAGCATGGGCACATGAGACACAAAGCACCATAACTTCCCTTGTCCCTCCCCACAACACATTTTCAGATTCCATCTGGCCTACCCTGCATTTTAGGTCGCACATGTACACAAACGTGGATCCCGAAAGACACTTTGTCATCTCATTTCCTACTTTCTTGGCTGCTTCCAGTTACAATGTAAATGAGGAATACCAACAGAGATAAAGATGGGTAGGTGGCATTGATCGACACCTTTTGAGAACTCACCTGGGGTGAAAATCCAGACGGTTAATTTTGAGTCGTATCCTACTTGCATATCTTGATGATTTCGAAAGCTCATCCCTCGCGTGCGAAAAAAAATAGATCGACAGCGACGCAGATTGGCGTTGGAAAAGTCGTCATAGTGGCATAAGATGTCACGTGTGCCTGTGCAGCGTGTGGTCGAGGTGTTCTTCTCCTAGTTTGCTTTGGCCATGGATGCAGGCTGGTGCCAAGTTTCCCGATTGGGATGGCTTAACTTTATCGTGAACTCTAAAGGAATTGTCAATGCTGCCAGAACTGCTCCACATCCATTGAAACCAGCTATAGCTGTAGAGCGAGCTTGGTATTATTATTATTATCTGCGTCGTTTGTTCGGTGATGCTAAGAATATCCTACCCCGTAACAAATAAGCCTGACACTTGCCCATAAATTTTGTAATCCTTCCTGTCCATAATAATTGTTGCTCACTTAGTATAATTTTATACTAAAGTTGTTTTCGTAAATACTCTACAATACCCTCCAAAATCAACGGTGAGATGACACTTATGCTTCCCCTTCAAGCAGTATAGGATATCATAAGAATGCTTCGCTGAGAAAAATAGTCGTCTGCACCATACGTACTATGATGTAGAGACCGGAGGTTTGAACTTTCACTATTTATGGGTCCAAAGATGAGCAAAATTACCCCCTCCAGTTTCAGGGCTCCTTTGATTCAAAGGATTTTCATAGAAAATTTTGGGGGATTAAAATATTTTCTATGTTGATTGTTTGATTCATTTACAGTTCAATACTACCTATGTTGATTGTTTGAGCATTTACAGTTCAATACTACCTATGTTGGTTGTTTTATCCAATGAATTTTTTTCGTAAGGATTTCTTTGTACCACTTCTCACAAGATATACAATATCCACCCAAATCTCTATTTATTTAAAGAGTAAAATGCATCCATGGTCATTGAACATGTGTCAAAAGCTCACTTTGGTCAATGTACATAAGAATACGACCAATACGGTCATTATATACGACTTGGGGTGATTATATGGTCACCGGCTCACTGTATAGTTCCGTATTTCACTCCGTTGACTGGTCAAACATTATAGCACCCTATCTCTATCTTTATATTGGTCCCACCTGTCAACAGAAAAAAAAAGAAATAAGAGAATCGAACGGGACATCCAGCAACAGTCCTTTCCAGCCGCACCGCCGCGTGTGTGCATGCATGCATGCGCGGGCGGGACGGGGCTTTCTGCTCCCTCTGCATGCTACGATCCTAGCGTACTTTCCCAACACAAAAAAGAAAACAATCCTAGTACTCACCCATAGGGCCATTTTTATACCTCTAGTATGTAGGTATATTATGTAAATACATATACAGGACGTTCGCCGTCTTCACCCACGGGCGCATCCCCCAGGGCGCGCCGCTTCACTCCATGCCGCACGCCGTGCCACCGGCACCTGGACAAGCCCGGCCACCATCGCCGCATGCATTGCGCAGCTCCACGCCGGTACTAGTATCTGTTAGCGAACGTGTATATGTGTGTGTATAGATAGTGCTCCTCCTAGTGGTGTACTTTGTAACGTTGTCTAGGACCTAGTCTTCAGGCTGGTTATGTGTCAGACTGTCAGTTAGTTAAGACTCTGTACTTACATATATATGTAATCTCCTGATCAATGAACAGTGTGATTTGCACAAACCAGTCTCTCCTACACTCGCTCTGAATCTGACAATGTCCTCTTTAGTTCCCTGACCCCTTCACCATCTTCTTGAGCCCACGCGCATGCGTATGCACGCAGCCAACAGCGCGCGGGATAGTGTGTGTTCTTCTCAACCACCGTCTGGGGCACAAACAGCTGAGCCGGTGTCCTCGATCGCTTGAACACGGCCATGTTACCGTTCACCGGCATGCACGCGCAGTCTCACAACCCTTAGCTCGACAAGGTGGGCACCATGATATAAGCACACATTTAGGTCTTGCCCCGCAACCTCCGCCTTGCTACGCGTAAACGTTAACACGACGATGGCGGCGCCCAGGACGTGCACCACCAGGTGGATGGCGACGTCGGCCCAGAGCTGCGAAAATACGACGTCGCGTCTCCAACTCGTGTCGTCTAACTAGTCCAACAATTGCTCATCTCAGCGCGGTCGGTGTATGGTTTTCAACGGGACATCGGCTGCAAAAGTGGTGCGTGCATGCATGTAAGTGTGTTGTGTGCGTGTTAACTAAATAACCGTAACGTTGATCCTTACAAAAAGAAATAACCGTAAAACTCAACGGATTTAACACAAAGTTGTGTAGCAGAGAGCCACGTAAGTTGCGTACGTGGGCTTCGGCAGAGTATCCCTGGTATGATTCTCCAGCGACCCTTATTTTTTCTTTCCCACTAACACGTGGGACCCGCATAGGTAGAGAGAGGGTGTTATGATGTTTGACCAGTCAACAGAGTAAAATACCAGTGACCGTATAATCACTTCAAGTCGTATATAGTGATCGTATTGACTATATTCCTAAGTATGGTGATCAAAATGAGCTTTCGACATGACCGCAGATGCATTTTACTCTTATTTAAAGAAGGAATGTCCCCGACCTCTGCATCAAAATGATGCATGCAACCATATTATTAATCAAAGTACCCACCAAGTATGTAGTACAATATAAGAACTCAAAATGAGTTAAAAAAAGAAGAACATTGCCACAACCAGCAAAAATAGGACCAGATGACTATACACCTATCCTATTCTTGAACTGTCATCCAAACCGGTTGTAGGTATTCCATACTATCGTCTCCCAATGGTTGCATCCATAAACCATATACTCCTTACTTCTGCACGGCTGAATAACAACCACATACAAATCCAGCTAGTTGCTCTGTAGATGACCTGCAAAAAAAATTGTGATGTTTTGCCTGTTAAAAATCGCGTCATTCCAATAGTTTCATATGGCCCAAAGTAATGGGCACACTCCGACTCAAATATACGCACCTATTTTAGGTTCTACCCCATTTAGCTAAGTCCCAAAGAAAGTGGCTATGGTATTAGAAGGATTGACATTAAAGGCCACATGCACTGTGCACCACAGTAGCTTGGCTATGGGGCATTTGAGAAAAAGATGTTGCACCGATTCATCTTGATCACAGAAACAACACCATTTACTACCGTCCAAACTACGTTTTGCCAAGTTACCCTTAGGCATGACCACTTCCTTGTGAACAAACCGCATAAAGACTTTTATCTTTAAAGGCATCTTGATTTTCCAAATGTGAAGCGACTCAAACTTCTAAATGCAATCATACAAACAAAAATCATGTAGATTGAGATGAGCATGACATTTTAATCCTATATTTTTTTCAATTCCTGCATTTTTAGAATCCTGCAAATCAGAGAGGCCATTGGTTTGGGGAGGCACCAACTACCTCCCACAAACGTCACCGAAAGCGGCATTATATTTTCTTAAAAGGATGTGGCAATAATTGGTACAAGGCTAGGATGTCATAGCTTATAAGCGTTCATGTCCTGGCTAAGTGTTGGATTTCAACTCTCTCTTTTCCCATTTCCTTACAACTTGAAGGGATTAAATGTTTTTTCACCTAGTAGATCCTTAAAAAAATAAAACATATTTTCCCCCGATGAGCACGGGCAAAGCTGGCATGTATATATCAACTTTCCCCAAACATTTTTAGCATATCGAACATGGATATTTAGAAAATATCTCCATATGACTCTTGGCTCTAAGAAAAGCAAATTATTTTCTTTTTTCTAATAAAATGAAAGCTTTCATTGCCTCTGCCTCTAGAAATTACAAGTTCCAAATATGGGCAATTCTTTGCATTAGGAGTGTTGCACATGGGACCGACCGAATCTAGCTCGATCAAAAAATGTGTCGACAAGTGAGAAGAGAAAACCATGGATAAAACAATTCGGGAGAGAGAGAGAGAGAGAGAGAGAGAGAGAGAGAGAGAACATGTCACAACTTGGTATGGGAGAAGCGGAACGTGCAATGCTGATCAGACGGCAAGCGGAACATTGGACACTATCCCTAGAAATGGAACATTTGCTATTTACAATTATCGTTTAGGATATTAGAAGATAGCTTCATATGACTCTTGGACGGATTTAAGAAAAAATATTTATTTTTTAATCTCTACTACTTAAAAAGAACGTAAGGTTACATCTTACGTTAATTTTCTCCTCACTATCTTTGTCCATCCTCCCATCCTTCATCGATTTTTTAGGGTTTCCTGCCCTTTGTTTTTCATCAATCCAATATTTGGTAATCCAGTAAGGTAGATTAATATATGGTATAGCAATAAATTCGTGATCGGTAAAATAATTTGTTTCTTATGTTAAAACCTAGTACTGGTAACATCTTTGACAACCCAATAAATAACTATAAATTCACAACCCGTAAGGAAATAAATATCAAACAATCTCTTATATATGGTAACCCAATAAAGCAGATCAATCACGGGCACATTCATGTTTTATCAGTTTAACAAATGGTAGAAAATATATGTTTTATAACCAAAACATAATATTATTTTGCCTATTTGTTTTGCATCAAGATTTTTCTCGTATGATCCTCTTATTATTGTGTTGAAAGATATCTGGCCTCATGGCAACGCATGGGCATATACCTAGTAACACAAATGCTTTCATTACCTTGGCCTCTGAAATAGCAAGTTCTAAACTTGGGTAGTTCTTCATATTAAAAGGGTTGATCAAACTGAGAACGGACAGCTTTGTGGACATAAACCTTGTGAGAACCATAGCCAACCCTGCAAAAAATACTGCAATCATATCGTTTGTTCCGAATTAATTTTACAATGTTGGTGGGGAGAGATTATGTGTGCAAAGGAATATGATCTGATTGATGCCAGATTATCAGCATCATGACTTGATACAACAACCACCATTACCTCTCTTGTTTCCGTTAGCTAATAAGTATATATTTGTATACAGAGATGAGGTGGAATATGAGGGATTCCACCTGTTTATCTCGCTCCCCACTTCCTAAATCACCGGACACTTTTATAATCCACTACTCATTTGTTGAGCAACATGCCCTTCTATATATTCATGTCACATATATTGAAAAGCACCCTGCCTCGTTTACACCCTTCCTCTTGCCATGCTAAGTTGCAGCGAAAATTGCACACATAGAATCACTTTTATTACCATTTTAGTTGAAATTCAAAAGCAGGTGGTAGATAGGAGTAGTAATTAAGAAGTAACTATTGAATATTCCACATGTCTTTCTACATGCATATGTGGTGTACTTCCCTCAATTTTATTTGGCCACGCTAAACAATAATGCCATCATAGTGCACGGATTTTCCAACGGTGATTGGTGATTTCTTTATTGTGAATTATAAAGGATTTGTCAACTCTGCTACTATAAACTATTCCACATCCATTGAAACCAGGTTGGCACTATCTATCATGTTCGTTACTAAACCACCTCTATACATGCATGTCAACCTACATATAAAATTGCACAAAAGTAGCAAGTTAACAGTAGGATTTTGTTAAAGATCCGAATGACTCGCTCACGCTCTGGTCCGTATCCTGCAGTCAATCCTCATTTTCTTGAATGACTATCTCTCATACATAAGTAGTTATTCTTTCGATTTTTTCCCACGATCAAAACGCATATTTTCCTCTCGATAGCCTTTGAGATTTTCTCGTACATCACGTACCCTTTTTCCACGTGGAAACTACCACAATCTGATCATTATTATTCCATCATGTACATATTTTTTGCTTGAAATGCTACCATTCCTAAATCCTAATAAGAAACTTTTTTGGCCAATACTATGATTACGTGGAAGTGGGATTTGAACCCTGCCCATTCAAATAGAGTTCACCCTAATGGCCAACTTTCCTCTAACCCATTCTTGTCATGTTAGAAAGACATTGTGTTGTTTGACCATTAGTTTGTATTATTTTACCATGCCAACAAGGTTAGTACCTTTTATCTTTTAGTTTGAAAATTGTCATACTTATCGGGATACATGTGTTACCAGGACACAAGTGTTATAGTTTCCTACATGGTCATTGTTTAATTAACGGGATACATGTGTTATAGTTATCTTCATGGTTATTATGTAGTTAGGCGTTACATGTGTTTTAATGACCGACATAATTACTAAAAAAAGACGGACATGCTTATTATGCAGTTACGAGGCCTCGCATGTTAAAGTTATCAGGATGCGCATGCTAAAGTTATCAAACCGCTCATGCTATATTTACCAGGCTGCTTATGCTAATTTACCAGGCTATTCATGCTGAAGTTATGATGCTTCTCATTCTATAGTTACCAGACTGCTCATCCTCAAGTTACCATGTTTCTTGTCGATTTCAACCTAAAAATATATTGAAACATTACCAAAAAATTATAGGTTTTATGCCTAGTAACTTTTGTGCAAACAACATGGTAATTTACGGGTCATAGGCATGACAACTTACATAGCCTTATTAAATTTGGGATTTCTATTTCCAAGCCCCTGGTTGCTTAGTGCTGCTCAATTTTGCCCCACCCAACTAACATCCCTCACTTTCCCCCTCCACTACACAACCCACACTCAAAAATTTCCAAGACAAAGCTTTGCCGTCAGGTCAAAGTAGTTGGTTGTTACCTGGCTCAGATATTGACTAGTGGGACATCCCGGGCCCACCTGTCAGTATCTGGTTTATTGGCAAAAAAAGTGTGGCATATAATGCCGCCCTAGGGAGTCGAACTCTAGAGCCACTGTTGAATATGCACCGTACGAGTCACTTGGGTTGTGTGTGTGTGCCAAGGGGCAGAGTGTAACACCCACAATGCGGCTATATATCCCACATGTCGGAAAACGACTTAGAGGCATAGCCGCATGGTAGGCTTGTCGCAAAAGGGGTAATCTTCACACATCCCATGTACTGAATAAGAAAGAGATAAATAGTTGGCTTACAATCGCCACTTCACACAATACGTAAATAATTCATACATCATCCAAATACACTCAAAGACCAACTACGGTCAAATCCGAATAAAAAGGAAGATACACCCTAAATGTTAGATCCCCGATCGTCCCAACTGGGCTCCACTACTGATTATCAGGAAAAGAAACATAGTAACAACCCAGATCCTCGTCGAACTCCCACTTGAGTTCGGTAGCATCACCTGCACTGGTATCGTCGGCACCTGTAACTGTCTGGAAGTATCCATGAGTCATGAGGACTCAGCAATCTCACACCCGTGAGATCAAGACTATTTAAGCTTATGGGTAGGAGATGGTAGTGAGGTGGAGTTGCAGCAAGCACTAAGCATATATGGTGGCTAACATACACAAATAAGAGCGAGAAGAGAAGCAACACACGGTCGAGAAGCTAGAAGTGATCAAGAAGTGATCCTAAAACTACTTACGTTCAAGCATAACACAAGACCATTTTCACTTCCCGGACTCCGCCGAGAAGAGGCCATCACGGCTACACACGCGGTTGATGCATTTTAGTTAAGTCAAGTGTCAAGTTCTCTACAACCGGATATTAACAAATTCCCATCTGCCACATAATCGCATGCACGGCTCTCGAAAATTTATACCCTGCAGGGGTGTCCCAACTTAGCCCATCACAAGATCTCACGGTCAACAAAGGATATTCATTGTCCCGGGAAGAACCAATCAGTCTCGGAATCCTGGTTACAAGAAATTTCGACAATGGTAAAACAAGACCAGCAAGACTACCCTACTGTGCTGACAAATCCTGATAGGAGTTGCACATATCTCGTTCTCAGGGCACACCGGATAAGCTAAGCGTACAAGTACCAACATAACCCAAGTTGCGAAGGGACGGTCCCGCACGGTGCTCTAGTTTGGACCAACACTCAGAGGAGCACTGGCCCGGGGGTTTAAAATAAAGATGACCCTCGAGCTCGCGAAAACCCAAGGGAAAAGGCTTAGGTGGCAAATGTTAAAACCAAGGTTGGGCCTTCCTGGAGGAGTTTTATTCAAAACAAACTGTCAAGGGGTTCCCATAACACCCAACCGCGTAAGGAACGCAAAATCAAGGAACATAACACCGGTATGACGGAAACTAAGGCGGCAAAAGTGGAACAAAACATCAGGCAAAAGTCCGAGCCTTCCACCCTTTACCAAGTATATAGGTGCTTTAAAGTAAATAAGATATAATAATGATATCCCAACAATATCCATGTTCCAACATGGAACAAACTTCAACTTCACCTGCAACTAGCAATGCTATAAGAAGGGCTGAGCAAAAGCGGTAACATAGCCAAACAACGGTTTGCTAGGAAAGGTGGGTTAGAGGCTTGACATGGAAATATGGGAGGTATGATATAGCAAGTGGTAGGTAGCGCGACATAGCAATAGAGCGAACAACTAGCAAGCAAAGATAGAAATGATTTCGAGGGTATGATCATCTTGCCTGCAAAGTTCTCAGAGTCATCGAAAGCTTGATCCTCGTTAGCGTACTCAACAGGTTCCCCGGTCACGTACTCATCTCCCGGATCTACCCAAAGCATGAACACAAGCAATGGAACAACAATCAATCACGGTGCAATGCACAAGCAACATGATTCAATACATGACATGATATGTAAGATATGATATGCAATGCATATGCGTGCTCTGGAAGGGAAAGAATGAAAAAGGCATCAACTTGACAAACCAAGTATGCCTCTGGAAAGACGAGATGATTTCAGTTGAAATCGATATAAAGATTACTGGAAACGGATGCACGGTTTGCAAATGGCAAGCAAAGCAAGAATGACGCAAACATGCGATTAACAGCACGATGCCACTTAGAATGCAACAAGAAACTAAGCTACTGCACTCTAACATAATAACAAAGCATATGCCAGTGATGTACAAGAGATTGTTGACAAAACATGAACACTGAGCTACGGAATCACACTATAATAGGTTCAAACAAGCATGGCAAAATTGCAAAAGATATCAGGTTCACAGACTTAGTAAAAATACAAACATGTTAAAAAAATATCAGGAAGCACTATTTAGAGCAAACAAACAACATGCTACAGGAACATATCATGGCAATTAAAGGCATGGGATGATTCTACTATATGCATAAAACAAAAGTCCCTTACTGATCATGAGCTAAAAAGGCATAGAAAATATGATGGCACCCATGTAAACATAGCAAATTTTATTAATAGTTTCAGACTTAGCAGAAAAACAGAGCATGGCATAAACAGATTTATGACGGCACCTTTGAGAGCTCATGCCACTCACGACAAAGCATAGCATGACAACATAAGAATACCAATAGCAATATGACATGTTAATGAATCTAACCATGGCAAGATAAAGTTCATAGGATGCATAGATCACTAGCAACAACCATGGCAATATTGATTACCATGTTAACATTCTGCTAGAAACATTTTATAGCAAAAGTAGAGCAAGAAAAATACATTTTGGAGAACTCCATAATTACAACCAGGGGCATGGATGGATAGAGCATAAACACACGTTCAAAACATTCTCACTGAAGTATCCCAAAATAAGTGTGGATCACTATGTAGCATCAAGTTTACATGACATCAAAATAACAACAGAGAAAAGACTTAGCAAAATTCTAAGTCCCTGAAAACAACAACATCGCAGAGCCTAGTTTGCATGCTTGTTCTAGTCACCACATAGATCACAAAAATACAAGGCTTGCACCTTTGTAAATATGACATGATTTAGTTCAAAACACATGTAGACCTCATGCTCAAAGGATGCTCACATCAAATGTAACAAAAATGACAAATCATCTTGATCTGATAAGTACCAGAAGCTAACATTTTATAGTACTCTTGCATCAATGAAAATTGCATCATAATGGATGGTAACATGCATGTAAAAGCTTCTAACATGGAGAGCTCAATGATACGAACAATTTGACATATCGTATGCATGAATCGGAGTCACGGTCACCGAGATACAACATGATGAAGGAGTCATGAAAATAACAGTGGAAAAGGACTTAGCCAAAATCAACCTCATGGAAAAGCTGGACGGAGAGGTCCCGGGGACGAATCGGTGTAGCGGGGTCGTCGGATTGCGAAACGGACAACGGGAAAAATGCTCAGATGCATGAGACGAACACGAATGCAAATACGATGCACATGATGACATGATATGAAATACATGACATGAACAAAATGCTAAACGAAGACAAAAACCCAACCACGAAGGGAATCTCATAACTTAAAGCCAAAAATGGAGAGTCGGAGTTACAAATATGGCAAGTTACGTCCGGGGTGTTACAACACTTCACCACTACAAGAGGATCTCGTCCTGAGATCTAGGACTGAAAGAACTTCGGATATTCGGAACGGAGGTGATCCTCGCGTTCCCAGGTGGCTTCTCAGTCGGAATGGTGTGACCACTTCACTTTTAGGAATTTGATTGACTTGTTGCGAGTCTTGCGCTCGGTTTCTTCAAGAATAGCAGCGGGATGCTCATGATAAGACAGATCCTCTTGGAGATCAATCTCTTCGAAGTTGATGGTGCGCTCAAGAGTCTTGAAGCACTTGCAAAGCTGTGACACGTGAAACACATCGTGCACATTTGCGAAGTTGGACGGAAGCTCAAGTTGATAGGCGATGTCGCCTCTTTTGCCAATGATCTTGAAAGGACCCACGTATCTAGGGCAAGCTTCCCTTTGATACCGAAGCGACGAGTACCTTTCGGTGGAGAGACACGGAGGTAGACATGGTCTCCGATCTCGAAAGCCAAGTCATGGTGCTTGCTATCATAGTAACTCTTCTGGCGCGATTGCGCGACTTTCAGATTTTCACGGATGACTTTACACATTTCCTCAGCTTCTGTGATCAAGTCGTTGCCAAGAAGTTGGCGTTCACCAGTCTCTGACCAATGGAGAGGAGTACGACACTTTCTGCCATAGAGGATTTCGAATGGGGCCTTGCCCGAACTCGCTAGGAAGCTGTTGTTGTAGGAGAACTCGGCATATGGAAGACAATCTTCCCACTTCATACCGAAGGAGATGACACAAGCCCTGAGCATATCTTCAAGGATTTGATTTACTCGCTCGACTTGGCCACTTGTTTGAGGATGGAAAGCTGTGCTGAAGCGAATGTTGGTACCCATGGCCTTTTGGAAGGAGTCCCAGAACTTAGAAGTGAAAATGCTTCCACAATCTGAAGATATCAATTGCGGAATGCTGTGCAAGGAGACAATCCTGGAGGTGTATAGCTCTGCCAATTGAGCTGCTGTGATAGATTCTTTGATTGGAAGGAAATGAGCCACTTTAGAGACAACGAAGATAGCATCATTTCCATGCTTGTACTTGGGAAATCCAGTCACGAAGTCCATTTCAATATGATCAAACTTCCATTATGGAGCAAGAGGTTGGAGGAGACTAGCTGGTCGTTGGTGTTCTGCTTTCACCCTTCGGCAGACATCACATTTGTTTACGAATTGAGCAATTTCTCGCTTCATTCGAGTCCACCAATACGACTGCTTGAGGTCATGGTACATCTTCATACTTCCAAGATGAATGGAAAGAAGGGAATTGTGCGCCTGGTTCATAATGACTTTCCTTAGATCACCTTTAGGAACCACAATCCGGTCCTCGAAGAATAGAGTGTCTTTGTCATCAATGCGATAGCACTTGTATTTGGGTTGGCTCTTGGCAATCCCATGTTTCACCTTCTTCACCATGGTATCAAGAAGTGGTTCCTCACGAATTTGATCTTCCAAAGTAGGAGAGACTTGGAGGTTGACAAGAAAGCCTTGAGGAACAACTTGGAGGTTCAGTTTGTGGAAAGCTTCACAAAGGTCCGGTTGGAAGGGCTTGAAAATTAAGTTGTTGCGGTAAGCCTTCCTGCTCAAAGCATCTACAATGACATTGGCCTTGCCTGGAGTATATTCAATACTCGGGTTGTATTCTTGAATCATTTTGACCCATCGAGTCTGCCTGAGGTTGAGGTTGGGTTGAGTGAAGATGTACTTGAGGCTCTTATGATCTGTGAAGATGTCCATTTTCCTTTCCAACAAGAGATGTGTCCACGTTAATAATGCATGGACAACTGCCGCTAACTCAAGATCATGAGTGGGGTAGTTCCTTTCGTTGGAATTCAACTAGCGAGAGGTATAAGCCACAACTTTCTTGTCTTGCATTAACACAGCGCCGAGACCTTGCAAGGAAGCATCACATAAAACTTCAAATGGCTTGGATTCATCAGGAGGAGTCAAGACAGGAGCTGTGACCAGCTTCTCTTTGAGGGTGTTGAAAACAACGTCACATGCAGGCATCCAAACATACTTGACATGCTTCTGGAGGAGGTTGGAAAGAGCCTTTGCAATCTTAGAGAAATTCTCCATGAATCTTTGACAATAGCTTGCAAGCCCAAGAAAACTGCGGAGCTGTTTGACATTCTGAGGAGGTTCCCACTTCACAATTGCAGACACCTTCTTGGGATTAATAGCGATGCCCTTGACGGAGATGATATGACCAAGGTAAAGAACCTCATCATGCCAGAACTCACACTTGGAAAACTTCACATAGAATTGATGCTCTCTGACTTTGTCGAGCACCAATCTCAAATGCTTGGCATGGTCCTCCTTATTCTTGAAAAAGACCAAGATATCATCGAGATACACCAGGAAGAAATCATCTGTGTAAGGGTTGAAGATGAAGTTCATCATGCGAGAGAACGTTGGAGGAGCATTGAGAAGGCCGAAAGACATGACAGTATATTCATAAGAACCATAGCTTGTTCTGAATGTTGTCTTGGGGATATCTTGTTCACGAATGCGAATCTGATGATAACCCATACGGAGGTCAAGCTTGGAGAATACTTTGGCACCTTTAAGTTGCTCGAAAAGCTCATTGATGTTGGGAAGTGGATACTTGTTCTTAATTGTCTTCTTGTTCAATGGACGGTAGTCGACACAGAGTCGTTCCGTTCCATCCTTCTTCTTGACAAAAAGGACACCACAATCCCATGGAGATGAACTCGGTCTGATCAGACCCATACGCTCTTGTTCATTGAGTTGTTTCTTCAACTCCTTCAAATCCTCTGGTCCAAGCTTGTAAGGACGCTCACAGACGGGCTCCGTACCAGGCTCAAGATCGATAACGAATTCAACTGGCCGGTGAGGAGGCATTCCCGAAATCTCTTCTGGAAAGATGTCTTGGTATTTACAAACAACTGGAATTTGAGAGATGGTATTCAACTCGCCCTTCTCATTGAGAGAAAACAGTCGAATGGTTTCGTAACGAGCGGCATAGATGGTCACATCCTCAGAAGAGTGTGTCAATTGAATCTGCCTGGCAGCACAATCAAGCTGAGCCTTGTGCTTAGAAAGCCAGTCCATGCCGAGAATTAGATCAATATCAGAGTCACCAAGAACCATTGGAGAAGACAGAAATCTATAGTCGCCCATCTTGATGGAAACATACGAAATCATCGTGGTAGCTCTCATAGTAGAGCCCGGAGAAACAACTCCCATGGGTTTTCCCAACATTTCCGAAATGAAGTCATGCTTTGAAACAAATGATCTTGACATGAAACAATGCAATGCACCAATGTCAAAAAGAACTTTTGCAGGAATAGAGTTAACTGGAAGGTTACCCATGATCACTTCTGAAGAATCCTCTGCCTGAGCTACATTCATCATGTTCACCTTAGCATGCTTGGGATTATGCTTGACCACTTCATTGCTTGAAGATCTCACAGGAGGAGGAGGCGGAAGGTGCCTTTGGTTGAAGCACTTGTTTGCATAGTGCCCTTTCTGCTGACACTTGTTGCAAGTAACCTCTGAGAGCGGACGATGATAAGGAGCACTTGACCTTGGAGTTTGAGACTGAGCTTTGTTTTGATAGACTGGGTTGGGTGGGTGGGAAGATCCATTGCCACCTTTGCTCTTCTGCTGGTAGGGCTGGCGAAACGGAGGAGGAGGCAACCAAAACTTCTGTTGCTTAACTGCCACTTGTGATGGAGAAGAAGACAGAACTGCGTCCGTGACTCTCTTCTTAGATGCCTCACACTTGAGCTGAGCAGCTTCTTGCTTTAGTGCCATGTTATAGAATTGATCGAACTTGGTCGGCTCAAGAAGCACGAGAGCTAACTGCAGATCTTCTCTGAGGCCACCTCTGAATTGAGATATTATACTCTTTTCATCAGGAATGTCTTGTTTAGCGAAGCTAGCAACTTTCTAAAACTGGATATTGTATTGATACACAGACATGCTGCCTTGCTTGAGATTGCGGGACTCCTCACGCTTGCTCTCAGCAACACTTGGTGGGATGTGATGAGCTTTGAAGTCTCGGCAGAAATCATCCCAGGTAATCAGACGACCTCCTCTGGAATCTCTGTATTGTTGAAACCACTCAGTAGCTTGGTCCTTGAGTTGAAATAATACAAACTTGACAAAGTCCTCACGCTTGACATTGCTACATTCGAAATGCTTGCAGATGTCCACTAGCCAATCATCGACGTCTGTGGCCTCGACACATTTGCTGAAGGACTTCGGCTGGTTTGCGAGGAACTGGTTGAGGGTAGCAAACTGAGGCTGATTGTTGCCTTGGCCTTGATTTCCTTGGTTGCCTTGACCTTGGTTGCACTCTTGCAAGAGTTGCAAAAGCATCTGAGTGTTGGCGTTGGTGGCTGCCATGATAGCTTGCCATGCCTTTGGAGGTGGAGGTGGTGGCGGATTCTGACGCGTTGGAGGAGCCATCCTGAAGAGGGTGACATACGTTAGAATTTTGAAAGACAGATATTCAAGCTGAATCAAATGATAGAATTGCAACATATAGTCTTAACATTTGAACAAGGATGAACGAATGAATTCCAAAGTAAATCATCACACGTCCATTAAGTTGAGAAGCCACTTCGATAAAGGTACATGAATAAAGCAACAAGGTACGAATATGAACAAATAAGTGGTAAGGATTACCCAATCACAAACCAAATATCCGCGGGAAGAAATACTAGAGCTACTTGAATTCCCACCTGTGAAACTTCCGAAACTTTCTGGTTATGCAATCAGGTGTTGGGGATACAGGGGAAGTATAATATCTCACCCAAACTAACAATTCCTACATCCAACTATATCCATCCTTCAACACATAACCAAGAAACCTTCAGAAATCATGTACCTCAACCTTCGAAAAGCATCCGTTATACGAGTTATGGCAATATTTTCGAACTCCCGCCCTAGTACTGGGTGGCATCGAGGTTATCTCACCAACAACTGCATAAAAGAGATTTTCGATGTCGGCAAACTTAGGTATTCAAGAACTGCAAAGATAAAATTGTGACGACAACACCTCAGAGCTCAACTCCCCGGGACACTGCCACAACCCCTAAATGTCGGGAGGCACCAAGAACAATGTTCTCGTTATAAGACTATCAGAACGATTCCAAGATACCCGTGTGATCCTAATTTTTTTCCGTGAAATTTGAGGAGAGGAGAGTCAAAACTTACGCCAGGAGGCCTCAACAGAGCGACACAGGGACTGAGGAGTAAAAAGAATCCTACTCTCCGATATATATATAATCCTAAGACTCAAAACATTTTGTTCTAGACTCAACAACGTCAGCGATTCGATCAAGCAGGGGGCTCCTAAGTCGAACCTGGCTCTGGTACCAACTTGCAACACCCACAATGCGGCTATATCTCCCACATGCCGGGGCACGACTTAGAGGCATAGCCGCATGGTAGGCTTGTCGCAAGAGGGGTAATCTTCACACATCCCATGTACTGAATAAGAAAGGGATAAAGAGTTGGCTTACAATCGCCACTTCACACAATACATAAATAATTCATACATCATCCAAATACACTCAAAGACCAACTACGGTCAAATCCGAATGTCGGTGTCAAAACCGGCGGATCTCGGGTAGGGGGTCTCAAACTGTGTGTCTAAGGCGGATGGTAACAGGAGGCAGGGGACATGATGTTTTACCTAGGTTCGGGCCCTCTTGATAGAGGTCAAACCCTACGTCCTGCTTGATTGTTCTTGATGATATGAGTATTACAAGAGTAGATCTACCATGAGATCGGAGAGGCTAAGCCCTAGAAGCTAGCCTATGGTATCATTGTCTATTGTCCTATGGACTAAAACCCTCCGGTTTATATAGACACAGGAGGGGGCTAGGGTTACACAAGGTCGGTTACAAAGGAGGAAGTATACATATCCGTATTGCCTAGCTTGCCTTCCACGCCAAGTAGAGTCCCACCCGGACACGGGACGAAGTCTTCATTCTCGTATCTTCGTAGTCCAATAGTCCGACCAAAGGATATAGTCCAGCTGTCCGGAGACCCCTTAATCCAGGACTCTCTCAGTAGCCCCTGAACCAGGCTTCAATGATGATGAGTCCGGCGCGCAGTGTTGTTTTCGGCATTGCAATGCGGGTTCCTCTCCTGAATACACCACGAAAGAGTTTGAATACAAGGATAGTGTCTGACCCTGCAAAATAAGTTTCACACACCACCGTAGAGAGAATAATATTTCCACAAATCTAATCTGCTGACACGTTTTGACAGCATGACATCACGCCACGGCCCGGTCATTATTTGAACCGTTTTTCTTTAACCAGCCCTGCACATAACGCGAGGCGGTTTCTTGATACGTCTTGTCAAAGCAGAGATCGTGTTCCCCTTATCACAGGATTCTCATCAATACAAGTGTGGGTAACCCAACCGTGCCTGTTGGTATGACTCCTAGATCTTAGGTAAGTCTCAAACGGCCACGAGGGGGACACCTGATATTCACTCTCTTTATAAAGGGACATGGCGTTTTCTTTTTCCCCTCCCGCGCTCAATTTAATCCTTCCCCCGCCTCAAGTTCTAACACCCAAAGCTCAGGTCAGGCGCTTCGGACCTTCAATCATGTCCGGATCCAGCCTTCAAGGCCGGTGGATGCCTTCCTCTGTCACAGAGGAGGACATCAAGAAGTTGAGGGAGGCCAGATATCTGACCGTCGAAATTTCGCATAGGCTGCCCGTCTGAGGGCAGGTCGTCCCTACTCCCGAACCCAATGAGAGCGCCGTGTTCATCTCCCACTTCCTCCAAGGACTAGGCCTCGCTCTGGATCCCTTCGTTAGGGGTCTTATGTTCTATTACGGGCTGGATTTTCACGATCTGGCCCCGGATTCCCTTCTTCACATCTCGTCTTTTATCGTTGTATGTGAGGCCTTCCTCCGCATTACCCCTCACTTCGGCCTATGGCTCAAGACCTTCGATGTGAAGCGGAAGATGGTCGAGGGGCAGTACGCAGCGTGCGGAGGTGCCTTAATAAGCAAAATTACTGATGCTCCATGGCCAAAGGGTTCCTTTCCAGAGGTGTCCGGATTGTGGCAGCGGGAGTGGTTTTACATCATAGCTCCCCGAAGTGCCAAATGGGTAGCTGCCCCCGCCTTTCATTCGGGCCCCCACCACAACTGATGTCATGGATCAGCAGGGGGCTGAGCTGGGGTCCAGCCAAGGACGTGCCAATACTGCAAAGCCGTATCCGAGATCTCTTTGAGGGAGATTTCAGCCTGGTTATGGTAATGCAAGTTATGCTCGTTCGTCGGGTCCAGGCTTACAAACACCGACCCCTTTGTATGTAGGAATTCAACCCAGAAGGACCACACGCTATTCAACATTTCCTTGGCATGACTCACGAGGAGATGTAAAAATCATTCTTTGGACCCCAAATAAAGTGTCGGACACCATCGAGGACGTGGGCCTAAGCTACAACCGCCCCGCTACCCAAGTAAGTAATCCCATGGCTGAACACACTGTCCTTTTATTTATCATGACATCATTCTAAAGAATCGCTCTTTGACCAGGACTCGATAACAAAGGCGAAGCTGATTCGGTGTTCGGCTCCCCTTCCTGAGGGGTTGGACAATCCGGTGCTGGAAAAGATGCTCGAGCCAGCACCTTGTCTAGTGCCCTCAAAGGAAGATGAAGGGGGGAATAAAGAGGGTGAAAGCGGGCCTCCATCGGTATCAATTCCAATCGAGGGAATGAGCGCCTCCGCGAGGGAGGATAACCAAGGGGAAGGATCTGGCATTCTTTCTCCCCGGGGAAGGAAGAGGACTACCTCTGAAGATCCGGAAACTAAGGTTTCCAAGCGGGAGAAGAAATCTCCGTCAGAGGGTCCTGCCTCGGAGGGTATTCTGGCCGCACAATGTCCGTGCGGGGATCAGCCCTCTACCGAGCTGTAAGTAATCAAAAAGTACTTAATAGTGAAGATATCCTATCTTACTTCCGAAGACAATAATCAATGTTTATAAATTGTAGTCCGGATCGCGGCCCTTCTCGACAGAGTTCATCTTCGGGGGATCTTCTTCCGGAGATGATGGAGAGCGAAACACCTCTCCCGGACTCCCCAACTCAAGAAGCGGGCGACCTTGAAGTGTCGTCGCGAAGGGTATCTCCGGATCCACTAGGGCCAGAGGATAACCCTTTGGCTGCCCAGCATCCCCAGTATCCAGCTCCTGAGGGGAGCGACAGCAAGGGTCCGTACAGTGTGTGGTCGGACACGCTGAAGGATCTTCTGGGGCAAGCTGTCGTCTCGGAAGCGCATCGTACGCTAATGGGTATGGTGATTGAAAGGATTTCATCCGCTGAAAGCGGTTTGCACGAAGCTTTTATGAGTATGCTGAAAGGCTTCGAGGTACGTGAAACAATATATGCCTTTAACAGTACCGCATACGTTAGGTATGCCCATGCAGATAGTAGCCCCTGAGACTCTAGTTGTCATCGGGAACGGCGGCAAACAGCGGATCATAGTCCCAGGTAATAACCATATCGCCTTTATGTGTAGGTAGTTGAAGCTCCGGTGGTGAGCCGGACTGATGGTTTTGCCAAACTAAAGCGGCAACTAGATGTGGCAGATGCCAACATCGTGCTTGTCAACAAGCGGCTTGACGAGGCACAGGGTGAGTGATTTTTCTGGTGATCGTTACATAATAAGAGCAGCATGATGCCAGGATCGTTAACATGTTGTGACTGCAGATGGAGCTGCCACCGTGGATACCCTTCGGGCGGAGCTTGGCCAAGCCAAGGAGCAAGCAAGTAGTAGCAATGCGGCCACTTTAAAGGCGGCCGAAGAGTTAAGGGCCGAACAGGCCACGCATTCCGAGAGCAAGGAAAAAATAGCCAAGATGGCCGTAGAGTTAAAAGATGCTGCTGACCGTTACCGGCTTCTTGAAGAAAAAAACCGGGTGAAGGCGACGGACCTGGAGAAGGCCCGGGTGGCTGCCAAGGAAGCCTGCTCTAAAATTAGAGCGACAAAGGAGGAGCTAAATCAAGCTGCAGATATCGTGTCTGGGAAGCCCTTCTTGTTGCGGACTAAGTTCGGAGATCCAAAATATGCTCCTCTGGACCGGCCATGGAGTTCTGCGGACGCGTACATGGATTTGGCTGCAAGTGCTGCTGACGCAGCCGAGTACTTCGAGGATCAGAAAGGTCCCGAAGTGGAAAAGCTGTTTTGGTCATAGTTTCACGCTCCAGTCCATCCGCTGCTACTGAATGAGCGATTGACCGGTTGGGCCGAGCTCCATAGGTTGTCTGGACTTGCCATGAGGTCCGTTGTGGATCACCTGTGGCCGGGAGGGCCAAGGCCGAGTAGCTATTTTAGCTTAGTGCAACAATTCCTTGAAGCGGTGCCACGCGTCGATGCTGTAAAGAGATCAGCATGCATAGAAGGTGCACGGATGGCCCTTGTCGGTGTTCTGGGAATGGAGGTCCCCAGACTTGCCTGCCTGCAGCCTGCGGCGTGGCTCAAAAGGGGGCCCAGCACGACCCATCTTCACCAACACAGACTCAAGACCCTCGCGAGGGGCCAAGCCTCGCGGGGCGGACAACGCGGAGCTTCCTCACGCACGGCCTCATCAGGCTGGCTCACGAGGAGGCGGAGAGATCAAGGCGGGGTACCTCATGAGGTTCCCGTGATGCAAGCCATGATGACCAAGGGCGCCAGGCAGGTGCGAGCCCGCGCTATGTCTTCCTTTCCCCTTTGGTGCAAAGGGGGCAAGCGCAGCCGCAGAGTACCGAGGCATCAGGCAAAGGTTGCCATTTCGGTGCAACAAGACCAAGACGAGGAGGACTGCAAGACGGAGGTCATTGTGGAGCCCAAGACGGCGTCACCACCAGAGCTTTGTGCAGGCGAAGACTACTTTTGTCAAGATAACTGGTACTAGCTGTCCCCTTTCAAATTAGCCCGCCATTGTTGGCTCCCTTCCCGCTCGATATTTGGGCAGAGGACCAGGGCCTCTATAAATAGGACCAGCCACCCGCAGGATAGAAGAGAGAGGACTATCGAGAAGGAGAGGACAATCGAGAAAGAGGACAATCGAGAGAGAGAGAAAGCAAGAGAAGGGTGACTGAACTCCTCCCAGCAGTTCATCCCCCTAGCCAAGAACAGACCCTCGCGAGGCTGTTCTTCCTTGTATTGTTCATCATCATCAGCCCAAGAGGCAATCCACCACACCACACACTGGAGTAGGGTATTACACCACAACGGTGGCCCGAACCAGTATAAACCCTATGTCTCTCGTGTTGTTCTTTCCATAGCTTAGATCTTTGCGTGGCGGAGGGGTGCAGGTAGGTAGGAGGCGAAATCTCCGCGCGCACCCCAGTGTTCGAACCTCAAGGGTCTGCCGGAACCCGAAATCCGACATTTGGCGCGCTAGGTAGGGGTGCGCCGGAATTCGTCTTCCACCACCCCGTTCTCCTCCGACCATCACGCCCATGTCTGACGCTCGTCGGGCCCGCGCCGAGCGCCGGGACGCTCTTGCTTCCCGCGTCGCCCAGACGGCCCCTGTCGGTGGGCGTCCTCGCCGTTCCCCGTACCTGCCGTCAATGCCGCCACTGGCCCGGCGGGGGACGAGCAGCAAGCATCATCTCAGCATCCGTCCGTGCGGCAAGACGGCCGCACCGCAACTCCCTCGCTCACCCCAGCTGGTTCTTCGTCCCGCGCGCCCATGGAGGCTCGAGCTGCGCTCATCGCGGCAAACGAGCTCCTGCGCTACCGTCCCGTCGATGACGTCTACGAAGAATGGCTCGACCGCATCGCCGAGCTCGTCCGTGCCGCAGGGGGCTCTCCTGCGCCGTCCGTTCCGCTGCACCGCACCCCGCCCCGCGCGGGCGACGAAGCTCCGGCGGCACCCCGGCAGCCTCCTCCTCAGGAAGGCGCCATGGCTCCAAGGCGCGTGGCCCCTGGGCGGAACCCGCTCCGTTAGGTGCCAACGCAGCAAGAGCAGAGCTGCCAAGAAGTTCCTCGCCCACAAGAAGCTGTCCGGGCGCTCCCTGCTCCAGCACGTCGCGACCATGCTCCTGCTCCCGCGCGTCAAGAGCCCACGCTGCTCCCAGCTGCAGCGCGAGGGGACATGCAAGACCAAGCTCTCCGCCACCCAAGGCCTCCCGTGGCCACAGCAGGCTGCCGCGCCTTCACCACCGAGCTACGCAGCGTCGCGTGGCCCGGCAAGTTCAAGCCAGACATGCCTCCTCGTTACGACGGCACGGCTGACCCCACGGAGTTCCTCCAGCTCTACGAGCTGGGCATCGAAGCTGCCAACGGAGACGAGAAGGTCATGGCGAACTGGTTCCCCATGGCGCTCAAGGACGGGGCCCGCACCTAGCTCCTGAACCTGGCTCCTGGCACGATCTCCTCCTGGGACGAGATGCGCACCCGCTTCATCGCCAACTTCCAAGGTACTCGCGACCGGCCACCCGCCGTGAGCGACGTGCGCCGCATCAAGCAATAACCCGGGGAGACCCTGCAGAAGTACATCCAGCACTTCAACAACGCACGCCTCAAGATTCCCAAGGTGACTGAGGAGGCCATCATCTCAGCCTTCTCCGACGGCGTGCACGATGTCAAGATGAAGGAGGAGCTGGCGATGCATGAAGACCTGTGCACTTCCTTGGAGCTGTTCAACTTGGCAACCAAGTGTGCCAGGGCCGAGGAAGGGCGTATCTCCCTCCTCGAGCTGCCTGCCGCAGACCCAGAAGAGAAGAAGCCCAAGGCCAAGGATGTGAATCGCAAGGGGGCTGCCGTGCTCGCGGCAGAACCAGACACCAAGCGGGGCAGAGATCAGCCCGAACCTTCCAAGGGCAGCCGGTACTGTGTGTACCACGACCTCCACACCCACAACACCAATGAATGTCAAGAGCTCCGAGCCGTGTGAGAAGGAAGGATCGGCCGTCGCCCTGACCGCGGTGGCCGGGGCTACGATCGAGGAGGAGGAAGGAACGCAGGACGCTGGGAAGATCGTGGCCCGCGCCAAGGGTGGCGCGATCAACCTCGCGAGGATTGCTGGCAAGACCCGCCTCGCGAGGGAGACTGGAGGGATCAGCCTTGCGAGGATCGCCCGCAAGGCAACACATGCCTCCCTCCGCTGCCGCCGCAGCCAAGGAGAAACAAGGACCGTCACCAGGACGAGGGGGCTGGGGGCTTCCAGGAGCCGCGCGCGATCGCCTGCATCCTGGGAGGGGCTCAAGCCCCAGCCTCTCAACGCATCTTCAAGCAGTTCGCCCGCGAAGTGAATGCAGTCCTCCCCAGGCTCGAAGCCACGCGCCCTCTCAGGTGGTCGGCGTGCGCCATCACGTTCAGCTCAGCAGATCAGCTCAAGTGTGCGGCTACAGTTGGAGTCCTCCCGATGCTTTGTTCCCCAATCGTCAGCAACGTGGTGGTCACCAGGACCCTCATCGATGGCGGGGCAGGGCTCAACGTCCTGTCCGTGGAAACATTCAACAATCTCCAAGTGCCCTACAGCCGGCTTCAGCCAACCAAGCCTTTCTCCGGAATCACCGACGGCTCCACGGTCCCGATTGGGCAGGTCCGCCTCCCTGTCACCTTCGAGGCACGCGACAACTACCGCACCGAGCTCATCGACTTCGACGTCGCTCACATTCACCTGCCGTACAACGCCATCCTTGGGTACCCAGCACTGGCCAAGTTCATGGCCGTAACTCACCACGGCTACAATGTCCTCAAGATGCCAGGAAGTGGCGGAGTCATCACGGTGCCCTGTGAAGAGAAGGACGCGGTGTGTTCCCTAGAACGAGCCTTTCAGGCTGCGTCACTGGAAGACCCAGATCGCGGAAGCAGGAGGCCTCCCGAGACTGCCCCCAAGAAGAAGAAGACATCGTCTGGCCCGACCACTCAGGAGGAAGGCCCCTCTGGGCCCACGCCTGCCCACGGGGAACCTCCTTCCATCGCATAGGAAAGCACGCCCGGCGCCCTCCTCAGGCAGGGCTCGAGGGCTCTCCCTTGGAGGGCCACCGACCTAGCTAGGGTCACGAGGGAGGCGCTTGGGCACCACATGGAGGCATGTTTCGAAGCATGTTTCCCTCAAGAAGGAGCAAGGCAAGAAGAGCCAGACCCTCAGGAGTTCATCAGCAAGGCCATTCAGGAGCTACAGGAGTCAAGAGTCATGAAAGACGGCCACCGCCTACCAGTAGTGGCTCCCCATCCAGGCGAGGATGGAGGGCTCCGCATCTGCATCGACATACCGGGGCTCGACCGAGTCGCCTCTCTGGAGCACCTCTGGCCCTCGTGAGTGGGGCGCTGCAGAGGTCTACCCCACAGCTACGTTCGCATGCCCTACGGCTTGCCGAACACGGCTGCCACGTACCAGCGCCTCATGAGGGGCATCATGGGGGCACGAGAGGCCAGGCGTTCCGCAGCCCTGGCGGGGATGGAGATGGTCCGCGAGGAGCCACCAGCGCCTCCGGAACCTCCTGAGGCCCTTGGGCCTGGGGGCTCGTGAGGATCAGCTTCCGCAGCCCACCAAGTCTGCTACACCAACACCCCTTCGTCCTCAACGTCATCAGGTGACATCTTTCAAGTTTCACTTCCAGCTGGGAGTGCCCCCCCAGGGCTGCATTATTCCCAGGCCGCGTGGGTCCGTCCCTGCGGCATGTATCCCTTTTATTTCATGTTGTTAGCTTACCTTGTTGGGGGTGCCCCTCGGGCTGTATGATCCCCAAGTCGCTCGGGCCAGGCCCAGCGACATGTATCCCATTTGCGTTTATTTCCGGTTAGGCGTTAGACCCACCATGCTTGATTATTTGATGCCGGTCCACGGCACCTCTTCTTCTCCATGCCGACCACTTGCACGTTAAAGGGGGGGGGTACCTGAGCATCGCGACTCAGGGCTCTTACTGGCTCTCCAGCCCTCACCCTCTGGCCTTGTCCACAACATCACGACCTGGCATACCAGTGATGGCTGAGACCAACTCGAGGGCCGGGACCCGAGAACGTAGAGTGCCGACATCTAACCAAATTTGCAGGGACACATCACAAGATAAGGCCCAGTGCCAGGCGCAACCCGCCTAGAGGTAGGGCCCCATGAGTCCCGCGCTGGCTCACGGGTGCCCAGATACACCTCGCCAGGCCCTACCGTGCCAGCCACGTGTCAGGGCGGGGCTGTACTCGCCCCGGGGGCTCCTCCCGGAGGGGGGCCCCCTCCCACGTACCAGTGGAAGCACCATGCTCCGCGCTGGCTGACGACACTGCCGAGGAGCGGCTATGCCCGTACACATACGGAAGCGCTATGCTCCGCGCTGGTGGTAAACAACTGAGGGTGGCCCCCGGGTCGCATCAACCTCAGGGAGCCCAGAGCTCAGTGTCTAGCCTCATCGTAACGCCTCCCCTCGAGAGTGCCGCGCGAGGGGGCTGGGTATGGGGGCTGCGCCTGGGTCACACCCAGACGGACGCCGCCCAGCCAGGTCCTCCTGGGCCTGATTCATCGCGCGTCTCTCCCCGAGCGGAGCCAAGGTACGAAGGCCGTTTGAGCGTCAAGGGGGACTCCTGAGCATTGCGACTTAGGAGCCTAACTGGTCACGTAGCCCCTCACTCCTTAGTTCCGAAAGGCTAACGACGATTGAGGTATGCGCGCGGCCGGGCTCTGCAGACGTAGAACGGTAGATCCACCCACATCACACCTCCCTACTTGCTATTCGTGCGCCAAGGGGGACTCCTGAGCATCGCGACTCAGGAGCCTAACTTGTCACGTAGCCCCTCACTCCTTGGCCCCATCCTGGTTTTCGGTCGGGACCAACGCTGGGTGAGGCATGCGTGGGGCCGGGCTCTGCCGACGTAGAACATAAGCAAGTAGGAAGGAAAAGCGCCAATTTCAAGGAATTCAAAAGCAAATATTACAGTCCACACTTTTATCTCAATGCCAAACGCAAATTTAAACGCCTCCCTGAGGCATGATACATGTGCAGGAATTAAAGGCAGGACAGGAGCCACAACGGGGTCACTTGTCGGCGGTGGAGCAGCGTGGAGTGGGTTCGCCTCATGGAGCAGTGGGGTCGGCAGCGCCTTGCCTCGGCTTGGTGCTGAAGGCCCGGAACTTCCCCAGCAGAGCCTCCGCGTGACCCTTCACGACCTCGGCAGCGGCAGCGGCACGCTCGCCGCTTACTGGCTCCAGCAGGCTGTCGAGGTCGATGCCGGGATCGCGAAGGTAGATGTGGGTGAGGACCCGCGTCAGTGTTGTAGAAGACAGGACACGCGCCTCGGCCTCGGCCGTGGGGCCAAGGCCAAGGGCGACATCTTCAAGAGCGCGAACCAGGAAGGGAAGCAGCTTGGCGGGGCCGTCCTCGGCGCCAGCCAGCGGGCTCTCCAGGCCGCTATCGTAAAGCATCCTCATTGAGGAGCGAGCCTTCGCCTCCATCTCCGTGAAGGCCACGCGGTCCTCGCCAAGCAACCTCACGCCTACTGATGCACGGACCCGGCAACACACCAGAGAGCGGCCCCTGATTCTCGAGATAAGTCACCACCCGGAAGCGCCAGCTACCGTGGCATCATCCCCGCACCTAATGCAATCCCGTGTTCGCTCTCCTTTCTCACCGAACGACGGCTCCTTGAGCACCAAAGGGGACCTCCTAAGCATCGCGACTCAGGGGCTCTTACTGGACTCCGGGTCGCTCACCTCCTGGCCTTGACCACGGCATCGCGACCTAGCATACCAATGACGGCTGAAGCCACCTTGGGACTGGGACCTGTCGGTGCAGAGCACCAAGCCCTCGTGAGGTTCGAAAGGGAGGATGGAGCTAAAACGGAATGAGCAACTCGCACAATTCTACGACAAGGGTTATATTAACAAAACATGATCACATGCACCTTACAAACCCCCACGGGACGCGTCTTTGATTCCTCACAGGGAACAGATCCTAAAGGGACACTAACTACGCGCGCCCCTGCAAAAGATGCCATCATCAACAGTGGGCCGTCAAGCACCGGCGCCAACCCCATCCAGATCAAAGTCGGCGGCGGCCTAACGAGCCCGCCCTGCTCCAGGAGTGGCGCCGGCTCGGGGGCTCGTAGCTGTCGTCGCTTGTCTCTGGAGTCGCGAAGAGCTCACCGGAGTCACTGGAACCTCCGACGCCTCCACCGCCTGAGGAGCCGCCAAGGGAGCGGTTGGCGGGCCCAGTCCTCGCCGCAGCAGGGTCCTGGCCACCTCTCCCGGGGCAGCACTCCAGTCGGCGCCCGTTCGCATCGAAGACCTTGAAGAACATCACCGAAGCACCGTCATACTCCAAGTGGATCGCGAGGGTGCCTCTTGTCCTGCAAACCCGGGCGATCTTGCTCCAGCCTCGAGTCATGAAGACCTCGCCCGGGGCAACGACCGCGACCTTTGCCTCGGTCGCGAGGGCGCTGCAGCCGGCGTGCTGCAGCCAAAGCTCCAGGAGTTCTCCCTGCGGGATGATGGAGGCGAAGAAGGGAGGAAGGCGAATCCAAGACTAAGGAGGCATGGCGACATGGAGCACGAACTCTCGGGAGGAGCCCTTGGTGTGGACCCTAGGGGGGACGACCCACACCTTCGTGACTCGTCGGCACCGACAGCGGCGCCGCCCGTCGCGATCAGCATCATCTCCTTCAGGGCCCTCGATGTGGGCGTACAAGGGAAGCGGGAACCCCAGCGGTGCCCGCTCGCACCAAGGCCTCGACACCACCTGATGGGCCCCCTCGTCCGGGCCATGGAGGATGAGCCGTTTCTTCGGCGGGAGCGGGTTTGGTTCCTCTCGGGAAGCCTTTCCCTTCTCTGCCGTCGAGAACCGTCGGATCGGAGCCATCGCAGCAAGACGGAGCAAGGACCGGGAAGAAGGAGAAGCAAGGAGGGATGGACTGGAAGGGCGCGCGCTGTTCCGTACTTATGGCCGGCGAAGGCCAACCGCCGACCTCCACGATCGCAGGTAATTATGACCCACTTTGCATGCAGGGACTTGTCCAGTTCGTGCAGTTGCCGAGGCGCCATGGGGAAGTGGAGGCGCCCACATCCAATCAACCGCCACGCGGCGCCCGAGGCCGCAGGCTGTTACGGCCCACGGCGCTTTGCTCTTGCCCTTCTGCCTCCCTGCACGGCCAAGTCCGGGCGCGCCTTGGGCCCGGGGGCTACTGTCGGCGTTCTGGGAATGGGGGTCCCCAGACTTGCCTGCCTGCGGCCTGCGGCGTGGCTCAAAAGGGGGCCCAGCATGGCCCATCTTCACCAACACAGACTCAAGACCCTCGTGAGGGGCCAAGCCTCGCGGGGTGGACGACGCGGAGCTTCCTCAGGCACGGCCTCATTAGGCTGGCTCGCGAGGAGGCGGAGAGATCAAGGCGGGGTACCTCATGAGGTGCTCGTGACGCAAGCCATGATGACCAAGGGCGCCAGGCGGGTGCCAGCCCACGTAGTGTCCTCCTTTCCCCTTTGGTGCAAAGGAGGCAAGCGCAGCCGCGGAGTACCGAGGCATCAGGCAAAGGTTGCCATTTCGGTGCAACAAGACCAAGACCAGGAGGACTGCAGGACGGAGGTCATTGTGGAGCCCAAGACGGCGTCACCACCAGAGCTTTGTGCAGGTGAAGACTACTTTTGTCAGGATAACTGGTACTAGCTGTCCCCTTTCAAATTAGCCCGCCATTGTTGGCTCCCTTCCCGCTCGATATTTGGGAAGAGGACCAGGGCCTCTATAAATAGGACCAGCCACCCGCAGGATAGAAGAGAGAGGACTATCGAGAAGGAGAGGACAATCGAGAAAGAGGACAATCGAGAGAGAGAAAGAGAGAGAAGGGTGACTGAACTCCTCCCAGCAGTTCATCCCCCAGCCTAGAACAGACCATCGCGAGGCTGTTCTTCCTTGTATTGTTCATCATCATCAGCCCAAGAGGCAATCCACCACACCACACACTGGAGTAGGGTATTACACCACAACGGTGGCCCGAACCAGTATAAACCCTGTGTCTCTCGTGTTGTTCTTTCCATAGCTTAGATCTTTGCATGGCAGAGGGGTGCAGGTAGGTAGGAGGCGAAATCTCCGTGCACACCCCAGTGTTCGAACCTCAAGGGTCTGCCGGAACCCGAAATCCGACAGCCCTTGCCCGTGTCAAAACATACTGGGCGGATATGGAGGCCACCACTGTTGCGGCACAGGGTTCGGCCATAGGCCGAGTTGCTGCCGAGCACTACTTTGTGGAAGTCCTTGAAGGTGCTTGTTCGATAGAGGCTCAGTCCTTGAAGAATATTATTTTCCAGTGACATGTAGTCCCATTGTACAAACAATGTTTTTCTGAACTAATCAAGGCTGTATTTATACTTTTGCCCGAAAGTACTATGATGCCTCCTGTGCGGCCGTTTATGTATATATGTATATAACCTAAAAGTTTGCAGTCGTCGGCTTCCACCCCCACGCATATAATGTGGGGGTGTTCGCAAAAGATGCATATCCACACTTGATCCAACGTCTTGGTCCGTTAAGGAGGTGATAACGTAGCGAACGAGGCAATCAGACTATATTGCTTTAACACTTTCACTTAGCCATAGGAGTTTGAAAGTGGGGCTACTATATAGCCCCTGGTACGTCTGCGCTCGTCCGAATACGGTGCGTGTACATACATGACCGGCAAACGGCCCTTCGTTAATGTGGCGGAATCCCAAAGATTCCGATTAGTCATCGAGTGGTTGACCAGTCTCTCGCTATATCATGACAGTCAGTTTTCGGCTTTCTCTACTGAGGTGCTCATCCGGATGAACCAGGGCACAATCGCAGTAGTCTCCCAGTGCTAGCTTAGCCGATATAACGGAACGTAAGGTACCAAAATGTGAGAGCCGGGTAAACCCAACATTTGACCAAAGACATGATTCGGAGCTGATGCATATAGAGCCAAACTCGCGACGCCGAACACTCCCTAAGGTGTTTGGTCTTTATAACATATACCGGGCTAAACAATGCCCTTTATAAGAAACCCCATGTGTCCGGGTACATGCAAAATCCTGGCATGGCCACATGCCAATAACGCCGACATCCTTCTCGGTTGTGTTGAGTATCCAGAGGATGTGGGCAACAAGAGACAGTAAAAAAAGGTTTACGCAGGGCCTTAGTCTAAAAAGAAACCTTTGGGCGGGTCCCTGCCGCATGTCTGCGCCTGTGTCTCCGTTGTGCCGTGTCCTGGACGGGTGTAGCACAATTGTAACCTGCAAAAAGAAAGAACTTCGGTGAAAGTTGCCGTGCTGAAAAGAAGAATGAGTTATTAGAGTTCCAAAGAAGCCTAGTTGAGCTGGGCTGGCCCTAATTACACGTGGGAAGCCCCTAGTATCATGTTATGAGGGTTCGAAAACCAATCTCATGCATGTATGATGGGACGCCAGACTCATCTAACCGTGTCCGTGGTCTTGACGACCTGCCATCTTTTCTGGTTGGTGAGGCCATCTAGTGTGCGACTGTTAAAGCTGTCGCGTCCTCTTTCGTACGTGAAGAATGGTTGGTATTTCCGCTAACTATAATGATGCCTCGTGGACCGGGCATCTTGAGCTTGAGAAAAACATAATGCGGTATTGCGTTAAAACGAGTGAAAGCCGCCCTTCCGAGTAGCGCTTGAAAATCACTTCGGAATGGAGCGATGTGAAAAGTTAACGTTTCACTTCGGAAGTTATCGGGAGAACCAAATACCACCTCTAGTAGTAGAGAGCCCGTGCAGTGGGCCTCTTGGCCTGGTATTACTCCCTTGAAGGTAGTATTACTGCGGCTTATTTGTGTCGGGTCTATCCCCATTTTGCGGACTGTGTCCTGATATATCAGATTTAGATCACTGCCGCCGTCCATTAGGACCCTTGCGAAATGGTACCCGTTTATTATTGGGTCTAACACCAAGGCCGCCAGTCCTTCACGCCGGATATTTGTATTGTGATCCCTACAATCGAAAGTGATCGGGCAGGCCAACCAGGGGTTGAGCCTAGGGGTGACGGGCTTTATGGCGCGTGTGCATCGGGGTGCGTGACTGCTTCCCCCCTTTGTCACCTGGATCATGTTTACTGTTTTAACCTCTGGTGGGAACTTTTTCTGTCCTCCGGCGCTTTGCTGGCGAGGTTCATCCTTGTCTTCTCTTGGTGTCTATTCCCCTTTGTGTTCGGCATTTAGCTTACCGGCCTGCTTGAAGACCGAACATTTTCTGTGGGTATGATTTGCAGGTTTGTCTGGGGTGCCGTGAATCTGACAAAGTTTGTCAAGAATTTTGTTTAGGCCAGATTGTCCTTCTCTGCTGCTCTTGAAGGGCTTTTTCCGCTGACCTAGTCGAGAGCCCCTGAATCCGGCGTTTACTGCCGTGTTATCTGGGCTACCTTCTTTATTTCGACGCTTGTTTTTGTTGCGCCGTGGTTTACCATTGCCATCCCTGACTTCGGATGTGCTTGGGTCACTGGTGCTGCTACGGGCCAACCAGCTGTCCTCACCCGCACAAAAGCGGGTCATGAGGCTTGTTAAGGCTACCATTGTTCTCGGTTTTTCTTGACCGAGGTGTCTGGCGAGCCATTCGTCTCGGGCGCTGTGTTTGAAAGCTTCTAAGGCTTCGGCGTCCGGACAGTTGAAAATTTGGTTCTTCTTAGTGAGGAACCTGTTCCAAAGCTGTCGGGCGGACTCTCCGGACTGTTGGATTATATGACTTAAATCGTCTGCATCCGGAGGTCGGACATAAGTCCCTTGAAAATTGGCCCGGAAAGCGTCCTCGAGCTCCTCCCAACTTCCAATTAATGGCATGGAGATCGTCTCCACGAGCCATATGGATGTGGAGGATGAAGTCCTCTATCCAGACTCCAGGGTCTGTGGTGCTGTCGTACGCTTCTATGTTCACCGGTTTGAATCCCTCTGGGAATTCATGATCCAGCACCTCATCAGTGAAACATAAGGGGTGTGCTGCACCCCTGTATTGGGATGTGCCATGGTGTTCAGACGGTTGTAGTATTCGGTGTTGGTTGTGTACCGTAGCGCGCTTCCTAGATCCGTAGATAGATCTGGTCGCGCCGGATTTTTGACGCAAGTTCTCACGTAGATCGTGTGTTGACTTATGCGTGACTTTGTTAGCCGCTCTATCACGTTCACAGGGTGGTGGATCCGGCCGGTTGGCCGTATCACTTTTCGGCTATATGGGCTCTAAGGCCTCATTGTCAAATTCTGGTAATAGCTTGCGCTTTGGGTAGTTTTTTGGATGGTAACTTCCACCATACTTTGTTACTTTGTTCCACTTGCTATTGAGCGTATCTTATGCGACCTTGAGCCTTTGCTTCTGTTTCTTCAGGATTCTCGCTATGGCAGTAAGCCTTCTTCGGAGGTTCTCTTGCTCCAAGTGTGTTTCCGGGATGATGGGTGCATCTTTGTCCGGACTGCTTTCTTCCCTAGACGGGGATTGATGAGGCTTATCTTTGGCGTCACCGTGTTCGGATGTCGGATCCGCACTATGTTTGCGGTTTGCATCTTGATCGTTTTCTACCACCAGAGTGGTACAGTTGTCGTCTCTTCCAGAGTCGCGTGGACTATTATTATCGCTGTTCTTGCTATGGCGGGTCTTAGAGAGGCGCCGCTGACGTCGGCGCTTGGGTTGCTTCTTGAAGGGGTCATCCTCCGTCTTCTCGTCGCGATTGGCTTCTTTGGGGATGTCCACCATGTATATATCATATGATGAGGTGGCGGTCTAGTGCCCTGAGGGTGGTGGATCCTGTTCATCTCCGGCTTCGTCATCCATACCGTCAGAGTCTTCAGAGCCGAAGTCGAGCATGTCGGTTAAGTCGTCGACAGTGGCTACTAAGTGGGTGGTGGGTGGGCAGCGAATTTCCTCGTCGCTCGAGTCCCATTCTAGCCGGACATAGTTCAGCCAAGGTTCTCCTGACAGGGAGAGAGACCTTAATGAATTTAGCACATCCCCGAAGGGTGAGTGCTGAAAGATGTCCCCGGAGGTGAACTCCATGATCGGCGCCCCGTCGGACTCGACGGGCACGGATATGAGCGGCTCGGAGTCTGTGGCCGTAGATGAATCCAGTGGTTTGGCGACACGGCTCTCGTAAGGGGCGAAGTCAGTATCCGGCTCAATCACCACTAAGAGTGCGGCCTCCATGGCGGGGTCCATCCCTCCGCTATCAGATGTCGCGACTTTCTCCGGATTGATGGACGGAGTAGCTGCGGATGCAATCTCCCGAATACTGTCCGACGGCAGAGTTACGTCATGCTTGCCAAGACTGTACGGCGCGTCCGACATGGGTTCGAATCCATCGAAGATCAAGTCTCCGCGGATGTCGGCCGTGTAGTTCAAGTTTCCAAATCTGACCTGATGGCCAGGGGCGTAGCTCTCAATCTGCTCCAGATGGCCAAGCGAATTGGCCCGCAGTGCAAAGCCGCCGAATATGAAGATCTGTCTAGGGAGGAAAGCCTCACCCTGGACCACATCGCTAGCGATGATCGAAGGAGCCATCAAGCCTTATGGTGACGGCACAGTGGAACTCTCAATGAAAGCACCAATGTCGGTGTCAAAACCGGTAGATCTCGGGTAGGGGGTCCCGAACTGTGCGTCTAAGGCGGATGGTAACAGGAGGCAGGGGACACGATGTTTTACCCAGGTTCGGGCCCTCTTGATAGAGGTAAAACCCTACGTCCTGCTTGATTGTTCTTGATGATATGAGTATTACAAGAGTAGATCTAACACGAGATCGGAGAGGCTAAGCCCTAGAAGCTAGCCTATGGTATCATTGTCTGTTGTCCTACGGACTAAAACCCTCCGGTTTATATAGACACCGGTTGGGGCTAGGGTTACACAAGGTCGGTTACAAAGGAGGAGGTATACATATCCGTATTGCCTAGCTTGCCTTCCACGCCAAGTAGAGTCCCACCTGGAGACGAGACGAAGTCTTCATTCTCGTATCCTCACAATCCAATAGTCCGGCCAAAGGATATAGTCCGGCTGTCCGGAGACCCCTTAATCCAGGACTCCCTCACTGAATAAAAAGGAAGATACACCCTAAATGCTAGATCCCCGATCGTCCCAACTGGGCTCCACTACTGATCATGAGGAAAAGAAACATAGTAACGACCCAAATCCTCGTCGAACTCCCACTTGAGTCCGGTAGCATCACCTGCACTGGTATCATTGGCACCTGCAACTGTTTGGAAGTATCCGTGAGTCACGAGGACTCATCAATCTCACAACGGCGAGATCAAGACTATTTAAGCTTATGGGTAGGAGATGGTAGTGATGTGGAGCTGCAGTAATCACTAAGCATATATGGTGGCTAACATACGCAAATAAGAGCGAGAAGAGAAGCAACGCATGGTGGAGAAGCTAGAAGTGATCAAGAAGTGATCCTGAAAGTACTTACGTTGAAGCATAACAATAGACCGTGTTCACTTCCCGGACTCCGCCGAGAAGAGACCATCACGGCTACACACGCGGTTGATGCATTTTAATTAAGCAAGTGTCAAGTTCTCTACAACCGGATATTAACAAATTCCCATCTGCCACATAACCGCGGACACGGCTTTCAAAAGTTTATACCTTGCAGGGGTGTCCCAACTTAGCCCATCACAAGCTCTCACGGTCAACGAAGGATATTCCTTCTCCCGGGAAGACCTGATCAGTCTTGGAATCCCAGTTACAAGACATTTCGATAATGGTAAAACAAGACCAGCAAGACCACCCGACTATGCCGACAAATCCCGATAGGAGCTGCACATATCTCGTTCTCAGGGCACACCGGATAAGCTAAGCGTACAAGTACCAACATAACCCAAGTTTCCAAGGGACGGTCCCACACGATGCTCTAGTTTGGACCAACACTCAGAGGAGCACTGGCCTGGGGGTTTAAAATAAAGATGACCCTCGGGCTCGTGAAAACCCAATGGAAAAGGCTTAGGTGGCAAATGTTAAAACCAAGGTTGGGCCTTGCTGGAGGAGTTTTATTCAAAGCGAACTGTCAAGGGGTTCCTATAACACCCAACCGCGTAAGGAACACAAAATCAAGAAACATAACACCGGTATGACGGAAACTAAGGCGGCAAGAGTGGAACAAAACACCAGGCAAAAGGCCGAGCCTTCCACCCTTTACCAAGTATATAGGTGCTTTAAAGTAAATAAGATATAATAATGATATCCCAACAATATCCATGTTCCAACATGGAGCAAACTTCAACTTCACCTGCAACTAGCAACGCTATAAGAGGGGCTGAGAAAAAATGGTAACATAGCCAAACAATGATTTGCTAGGAAAGGTGGATTAGAGGCCTGACATGGAAATATGGGAGGCATGATATAGCAAGTGGTAGGTATCGCGGCATAGCAATAGAGCGAACAACTAGCAAGCAAAGATAAAAGTGATTTTGAGGGTATGATCATTTTGCATGCAAAGTTCTTAGAGTCGTCGAAAGCTTGATCCTTGTTAGCGTACTCAACAGGTTCCTTGGTCACGTACTCGTCTCCCGGTTCTACCCAAAGCAAGAACACAAGCAATTGAACAACAATCAATCACGGTGCAATGCACAAGCAACATGATGCAATACATGGCATGATATGCAAGATATGATATGCAATGCATATGCGTGCTCCGGAAGGGAAAGAATGAACAAGGCATGAACTTGGCAAACCAAGTATGCCGCTGGAAATATGAGATGATTTTGGTTGAAATTGATATAAAGATCACCGGAAATGGATGCACGGTTTGCAAATGGCAAGTAAAGCAAAAATGACGCAAAACTACGATTAACAGCACGATGCCACTTAGAATGCAACAAGAAACTAAGCTACTGCACTCTAACATAACAACAAAGCATATGGCAGTGAAGTACAAAAGATTCTTGACCAAACATGAACACTGAGCTACGTCTAAATCACACTATAACAGGTTCGAACAAGCATGGAAAAAGTGCAAAAGATATCAGGTTCACAGGCTTAGTGAAAAAACTAACATGTCAAAAACAACATCAGGAAGCACTGTTTAGAGCAAGCAAACAATATGATACAAGAACATATCATGGCAATTAGAGGCATGGCATGATTATACTGGACGCATAGAACAAAAGTCCCTTACAGATCATGAGCCACGGCATAAAAATATGATGGCACCCATGTAAACATAGCAAGTTTTATTAACAGTTTCAGACTTAGCAGAAAAACAGAGCATGGCATAAACAGATTTATGATGGCAACTCTGTGGGCTCATGACACTCACCACAAAGCATAGCATGACAACATAAGAATACCAATATCAAGATTACATGTTCATGAAGCTAACCATGGCAAGAGAAAGTTCATAGGATGCATGGATCACTAGCAACAACCATGGCAATATTGATTAACATGTTAACATTCTGCCACAAACATTTTATAGCAAAAGTAGAGCACGAAATAGACATGCTAGAGCACTCCATAATTGCAACCAGGGGCATGGATGGATATAGCATAAACACATGTTCAAAACATCCTCAGTGAAGTATCCCAAAATAAGCGTGGATCACTATATAGCATCAAGTTTACATGGCATCAAAATAACAGCAGGGAAAAGACCAAAATTCTAAGTCCCTGAAAACAGCAACATCGCGGAGCCTAGTTTGCATGCTTGTTCTAGTTACCACATAGATCACAAAAATACAAGGCTTGCACCTCTGTAAATATGGCATGGTGTAGTTCAAAACACATGTAGACCTCATACTCAAAGTATGCTCACATCAAATGCAACAAAAATGACAAATCATCTTGATCTGATAAGTACCAGCAGCTAACATTTTATAGTACTCTTGCATCAATGAAAATGACACCATAATGGATAGTAACATGCATGTAAAAGCTTCTAACATGAATATCTCAATGAGACGAACAATTTGACATATCATATGCATGAATCAGAGTCACGGTCACCGAGATACGACATGATGAAGGAGGCATGAAAATAACAGTGGAAAAGGACTTAGCCAAAATCAACCTCGTGGAAAAGCTGGACGGAGAGGTCCCGGGGACGAATCGGTGCAGCGGAGTCGTCGGATTGCATAATAGACAACGGTGAAAATGCTCGGATGCATGAGACGAACACGAATGCAAATACGATGCACATGATGACATGATATGAAATGCATGACATGAACAAAATGCAAAACGAAGACAAAAACCCAACCACGAAGGGAATCTCATAACTTAAAGCCGAAAATGGCAAGAGTCGGAGTTACAAATATGGCAAGTTACATCCGGGGTGTTACACTGAGCCTTAACCTTTTGACCTAACATTGCCTACGTGACAGAAGGGCCCATGATTCAGTGACCCGAAAGATAGATCGCGACGGTGTCAAACAAAGCAGATTCAGAGATAGCACATTCGGATAAGCCTAACAAGCACATTCATAGATATGTTCAACGCTAACAGAGCGAACTGACATTACACTAATACGATATTAAGAGATTGCTAACAGGGGCAACATAACATCGCCAGTGACAATAGATGGACGACTACTTGTCTTCATCGTCCGAAAGGATGATGGTGCTGTCATCATTGTGGTCTTTGTCATCGGAGAAGGATAGGACAACGACGTCTGGTCCCTCACCTTCCACCTCGAAGGCAGCCAATGCACCCAGAGTGGCTGCCCTCCTCTGCTCTTGAGCTGCGACCTCTTCTTCAGCAGCCAGGTGCCTCTCGGCCTCTGCCTACACCATAGATAGAGATGCGGCTAGCATCGCCTGGTCGAGTTGCTGCTACACCATGTAGAGGGCCTCCTTGACCTAGGCAGTGACCACAACAACATCGTATGTTGGAGATAGTATGTCTTCGCGGCCTCCTCCTCCTCCTTGGCGCGTGGTTGTCGAGGTATGCCTGGATCACCTCAAAATCCACCTCTGCCTCGGAGTCCTCCTCATCAAACTCCATGCGGTTACGAGACATCTCTGATGCCATGAGCTCGAGCTCGGAGTAGTTGCTCTTGCCCAAAGAGCCGGATGAATAGCTGCCCAGGAAGGCCGAGGAAGCGTCAGACTTGGAGCCTTCGCCAGACTTGGATCCCACGTGGACTTGGACCCCTCTCCCATGCTGGTTGAGCTGCCGCCATTACCTTGCGTCGGTGCCTGCTACTCCCATAGGAGTTGTTGGATTCCCCAAAAAGGAAAGGTGATGTAGCATTGCAATAGCAAGTATTTCCCTCTGTTAAGAACCAAGGTTTATTGAAACATCAGGAGTCACCAAGCTAACAATGTAAACATCACCTGCACACAAACACAAAACAAATGCTGGCACCCAACTTGGCAAGGGGGTTCTGCTACTTGTAAGCTGCGTTGGGATTTCCTCAAAGAGGAGAGGATGATGCAATACAATAGAGATAAGTATTTCCCTAAGTTAAGAACCAAGGTTATCAATCTAGTAGAAGAATCACGCAAAGCCTCGTGAACAACATCTGCACACACAAAAGCACATACTTGCACCCAACACAAACAATGGGGTTCTCAATCTCCTCGGCGGTTACTTGCAAGGATTAAATCTTGTAGTGGTAGATAGATAAGTTGTAAAAAATAGAAAATTGCAGAAAGCTATTTTTGTGTTCTTATATATGATAAAAGTAGACCTGGGGGCCATAGTTTTCACTAGAGGCTTCTCTCTCGAACACATAACATATGGTGGATGAACAAATTAATGTTGGGCAACTGATATAAAAGCGCATAGTTATGACGATATTCAAGGAATGATCATGTATATAGGCATCATGTTCGAGACAAGTAGACCGACTCCTGCCTACATCTACTACTATTACTCCACCCATCAACCATTATCAAGCATGCATCTAGGGTATTAAGTATAAAATAGAGTAATGCCTTAAGCAAGGTGACATGATGTAGACAAATTAAACCCAATCAATATGAATAAGCCCCGTCGTGTACCCTTAATGGCAAAAATACAAATACATGTCTTGTCCCTTTTCGTCACTGGGATATAGAGCACCACAAGATTGAACCCATTACAAAGCACCTGTCCCACTGAAGGTAAATCAATCTAGTTGGCCAAATCAAACAGATAGATCGGACATAAATACAAAGCTATAACAATCATGCATAATAAAGTTTAGAAAAGACTCCATTAATATTCATAAATATTCAGATCATAAACCCACAATTCATCGGATCCCAACAAACACACTGCAAAAGAAGATTACATCGAATAGAACTCCAAGAACGCCGAGGAGAACATTTTATTGAATATCAAAGAGAGAGAAGAAGCCATGTAGATACTAGCTATGGACCTGTAGGTCTGTGGTGAAATACGCACGGATCATCGGAGAGCAGCAAGGATGATGTAGAAGCCCTCCGTGATCAATTCCCCCTCCGGCAAAGTGCCGAAAAAGGCCTCCAGATGGGATCCCGGAAGAACAGAAACTTGCAGCGACAGGAAAAGTGTTTTGGGTGGCTCTTTGTTGGTTTATTGATTTTATAGAATTTATAGAGGTGGAATTAGGTCAGACGGATCCTCGTGGGGCCCACAAGGTAACAGGGCATGCCTACCCCCTGGACGCGCCCTGTTGCCTTCCCGCCTCCTCGGTTGCCGTCCGGTCTCCTCTCGAAGCTTCTAGGGTCTTTCTTGTCCGGAAAGATGTCGTCAAAAAGGTTCGTAGCGTTTGTACTCCGTTTGGTACTGATTTCCTAGAAAACCAAAAATAGGCAAAAAACATCAATTGAGACTTGGCACCGGGTTAATAGGTAAGTCCGAAAAATGATATAAAATAGCATATAATTGCAGATAAAACATCCAAGATTGATACTATAATAGCATGGAAAATTCAAAAATTATAGATACATTGGAGACGTATCAAGCATCCACAAGCTTAATTCCTGCTCGTCCTCGAGTAGGTAAATGATAAAAATAGAATTTTTGATGTGGAATGCTACCTAACATCTTCATTATGTAATATTTATTTTAGGGTATGAAGATTAAGATCCAAATGATTCAAATCAATAGTCTATAATTTTATATAAAGACATCAATACTCAGGCATACCAACAAACAATCATGCCTTTCAAAATAAAAGTGCTAAAGAACACTATCCCTACAAAAATATAGCCTTGTCATGCTCTATCTTCTTAAAACAAAATATAAATCATGTACAATCCCGATGACAAGCTCAACAATTGGTTCATACTTTTAACGCGCTTCAACTTTTTCAACCCCACACAATACATGAGCGTAAGCCATGGACATGGCACTATGGGTGGAATAGAATGCGGTGGTAGAGATTAATAAGGGGAAGACAAAAAAGGAAGATATTCTCACATCGATACGGCTAATCAACGGGCTATGGAGATGCCCATCAATTGATGTCAATGCGAGGAGTAGGCATTGCCATACAACGGATGCACTAAGAGCTATAAGTGTATGAAAGCTCGAACTGAAAATGAAGTGGGTGTGGATCCAACTTGCTTGCTCATGAAGACCTCGGGCATTTGAGGAAGCCCATCATCGGAATATACAAGCCAAGTTCTATAATGAAAAATTCCCACTAGTATATGAAAGTGAAAACATAGGATACTCTCTATATGGAAAACATGGTGCTACTTTGAAGCACAAGTGTGGAAAAGGATAGTAACATTGCCCCTTCTCTCTTTTTCTCTCATTTTTTGTTGAGCTTTGGCCTATTTTTTATTTTAATTTTATTTTATTTCCTCACTGAGACAGTGCTCTAATAGTGATGATCGTCACACTTTTATTTACTTACAACTCAATATTACAACTTGATAAAACTGAAACATATGACTCTATATGAATGCCTTTGGCAGTGTACCAGGATGTGCAATGATACTAGTGTAACATGTATGATGATGATGAATGATGGCTGAGCCACAAATACTATGTCAGCTATATGATCATGCGAAGCAAATATGACAATGAAGGCATATGTCATAATAACGGAATGGTGGAAGTTGCATGGCAATATATCTCGGAATGGATATGGAAATGCCATGATAGGTAGGTATGGTGGTTGTTTTGAGAAAGATATAAGGAGGTTTATGTGTGATAGAGCGCATCATATCACGGGGTTAGGATGCACTGGTGAAGTTTGCACCAACTCTCAAGGTGAGAAAGGGCAATGCACGGTACCGAAGAGGCTGACAAATTATGGAAAGGTGAGAATGCGTATAATCCATGGACTCACATTAGTCATAAAGAACTCACATACTTATTGTGAAAGTCTATTAGCTCTCGAAGCAAAGTACTACTACACATTCCCATAGGGGGGACGTTGGTAGGAGTTAACCGTCGCGTGCCCCCGACCCTCACACAAAGGAAGACACTCAATAATAAATCGTGCTCCAACTTCTTAGCATAAGTAGAGACTTATATGTGCATGTTTTGGGAATCACACACCTTAACACCAATATTCTTCCTAAACCACAATTACTCACTAGTACCTCCCACATATTACCATCTTAATATCGCAAAACTACTGCAAGGAATCAAACTTATCATACCCAGTGATCTACATGAAAGTTTTTATTATATCCCTCTTGAATACCTATCATATCAGGACCAATTTCATAACTCGTACATGTTGCCATTACTATTTATTAGACTCTCAAAAATATACAAGTGAAGCATGAGAGTGCAACTATTTCTTTAAAATATAACCACCGTTGTGCTCTAAAAGATATAAGTGAAGCACTAGAGCAACCGCCAAGCTCAAAAGATATAAGTGAAGCACATAGAGTATTTTAACAAATCACGAATAAATGTGTGTCCCTCTGTCGGTGTACTAAACATGGATGTATAATACTCTGACTTATGCACAAACAAGTAGCACCTCCCCGCCAAGTTAAAGTCCTAAGGAAGGTTTCCAAATCAAAGGGAACAACTCTTTGAGAGATCAAGGAGCGCATCAAGAAGACCAAGACAAGCTACAAGATGAAGCACTAGAAGTGGCTCTTGCCGGCAAAGCCGAGCCGACAAGGTGAAGGCCCGGCAAGCGCCAGACTTGACAAGAATTTGCCAACTACCAGCGCTCCACCTCATCGAACAGATTGTCACCTATCGATGAGGTGTCGAGCCCGTAGAAGGTTTTGTGAAGCTTATCGGGCACACAGTTGTTTGCTGGAGGGAGGATTACGTTTAACAACACCCATTCTAATGGCGTGTCAAGATAACAGAGAGGCAGTTGAGCAAGCGGTGCGGCAGCCTTGCCGGGGCTCCTCCTCCTCATGACACCTAGCAATGCATATAATGCTCTTTCTCCTAACTAGCAGGGTTAAGTATGATAGCACTGTTGCTTCCTAATCGTCATGTAATGACCCTTTTGCCACTGTGGTAACCCCTTGAGCTATAAAAGAAGGGCCAGGGCAACCTTTACAAGGGTTCGAGCCCATTCAAACCCCATGCACATACTCACGTGTAGCTACCCTCTCCTTGCGTTTGCCGAGGGAGAGCACTCCTTGTGTTTGTGCTCCCATCCACATCCAATACACAAAACAGGAGTAGGGTTTTACGCTTCTCAGCGGCCCAAACCTGGGTAAAGACTACCATGTCGTCTGTCGTCCTGCTCTCCGCGTTTGGTGTGCTCCCCTTCTCGAACCACGAAAGGGGCCGAGCCGCCCCATAGATCGTCGGTCCTATGCACTGGCATCTTTGGCACGCCGGGTAGGGGAAATCATCGGTGTGGAACTGGACTGTAGGTGGCGCGTCGACTTCACCGAGTTTCACCATCATCATCACCTTCCATGGTGCCAAGAAGAAGGGCTCTGTGGTGACGAAGCCTTCCACGTCCAAGCTTCCGGCAGCCCCGTCTGCGGGCGGCGCAGGCGGCGCCACCACCGCAGAAGGTGCGGACGCCACGGTGGGCATGACCGACATAGGCGGTGCAACCGCCGTGCCCACTACAACGGAAGCGGGCGGTGGAGGCGCCAGAGGCGGACATCTGTCCCGACCCTCTGGTGAAAATAACGATCATGGCACAGGCGCACAACTCCTGCCTCCTCAGTGCGCCGATGAGCGCAACCATAGGAGCGACCTTGTTTTGTCGACGTGAGCCACGACCCTCCCGCTGCAACGACACCAGCGGCGGCGAGGGGGTGACGTCAAGACACTCACCGCATCCATCGTGAGATGGGTGCGACGCGACGCCACGCGGCGCTGTTATACCTTCGCAGCAGCGCCCGTATGGCAAAATGCCCATCGATCAAACTCGATCAAGACCCTCAAGCATCGCTCCTGCCACGCTAACTTGATGTCACCTATGAGTGACAAGATTGCAATGGCGCTCCCGCTGGCTCTGCCAGGAGTCGAGCGACTTCACGTTCTTCGCGCTCCAACATGCCTTCGAAGGCAACAGAGGCGATGGCATGAGCCCAGATGTCGTTCGATTTTCCCCAGTAGCTGACAAGATGGATGAGTGGAAGGCCACCATCCGAAGCTTGATCGAGTTTGCCGAAGCAAACAGGTCCCAGTTGGCGGAACCCTCACGGTGCGTGCCGACTACGCCCATAGCTCAAACTAATGGTGGTTTGGCAGGTGGTGCACCCACGGTACAATCACCTCCATGACAACAACCTTAGCAGCAATGCTAGCACTCGCAGTGAACCCAGCAGGACGCACAACCCGACGATGTGTCTATAGCCTCCTCAGATCCACAGGCGCAGCAAGATCAGCGGCAGGTGCTTCTGGACAAGCGAGCGGAGGATGCTCGCACCATCACCCAACGACTCCGGGAGGAGCGCCGCCAACCAGACGAGCGCAACGGTCTAGTCATCGATGAGATAGTTCCCATTGCTTTCACATGTGAGCTACGGCAAGTCTGTTGGCCATCCGTCCGCATGTTCAAGCTGGAAGTACTAGAAAAGTACGATGGCAAGCTAAACCCGGCAGAATTCTTAGGCATTTACACGATCGTCGTACAAGCTGCCGGAGGAAGGGATGAGAAGATCCTAGACAACTATTTCCCATTGGTTCTTAAGCCCAATGTGAGATCTTGGTTGATGAATTTGCCGAAGAACTCCATTTCTTCGTGGTCAGATCTTTGCAACGAGTTTGTTGTTGCCTTTATCGGAGGACAGAAAGGCCCCGGGTTGCCCAGTGACTTGCAAGTGATCCCGCAAAAGGAAGGATAAGATCTATGCAAATACATCCAGAGATTCAGTCATGTGCACGACAACATACCGGATATACACCCTGTAGTTGGGATTGCCGCATTCCACATGAATGTGCATGATCGCAAGATGCAGGAGAAGATGCATATACGACTACTGAAGACCGTCGACGAGATCTATACATTGGAGGATAAGTGTGCACAGGCTGAAGAAGGGAGAACGCTTCCCAAGGAAGATGCTGGCATTCAAGTCGACTCTGAATACGACAATGCAGCCACCCGGAAGAAGAAAGGTCTAAGGTGCAACAGAAAGTGCAAAGGCAAGTTAGTTATGGCTGTAGAGGGATCCGGTGATTCTAGCCCTACCAAGAAAACCAAGACGGAAAGCACCGACAAGGAAGCAGCTGCATGCGCTGATTGCCAGGTTGCTACAGCAGGGGAGAAGACCGGCAAGCCTGATGGGCCATACTGAAAGATTCACCGTACAAAGGGTCAGGAACTCCAAGAGTGTCACCAAGTTGAACAGCTGGTTGAGAAACAGAAGGTTGCGTATGAGAAGCGGGACAAAGAGAAGGGCCAGGATGGTACAAGTGGATTCGACAAAAAGGGTCACGGTGGTTAAGGTGGGTGAGGGAGTCCTGGATTGGGGGGTCTCCGGACAGCCAGACTATCTCCATTGGCCGGACTGTTATACTATGAAGATACAAGATTGAAGACTTCGTCTCGTGTCCGGATGGGACTCTACTTGGCGTGGAAGGCAAGATAGGCAATACAGATATGGATATCTCCTCCTTTGTAACCGACCTTGTGTAACCCTAACCCTCTCCGGTGTCTATATAAACCGAAGGGTTTTAGTCCGTAGGACAACAATCACAACATACAATCATACCATAGGCTAGCTTCTAGGGTTTAGCCTCTCTGATCTCATGGTAGATCTACTCTTGTACTACCCATATCATCAATATCAATCAAGCAGGACGTAGGGTTTTACCTCCATCAAGAGGGCCCGAACCTGGGTAAAACATTGTGTCCCCTGCCTCCTGTTACCATCCGGCCTAGACGCACAGTTCGGGACCCCCTTCTTGAGATCTGCCGGCTGTGACACCGGCATTGGTGCTTTCATTGAGAGTTCCTCTGTGTCGTCGCCGTGAGGCTTGATGGCTCCTACTATCATCGATAGCGATGTGGTCCAGGGCGAGGCTTTTCTCCCCGGACAGATCTTCATATTCGGCGGCATTGCACTGCGGGCTAATTCGCTTGGCCATCTAGAGCAGATTGAAAGCTACGCCCCTGGCCATCACGTCAGGTTTGGAAGTTTGAACTACACGGCCGACATCCGCGGAGACTTGATCTTCAACGGATTCGAACCACAACCGGGTGCGCCGCACTGTCACGATGGGTATGACCTAGCTCTGCCGCCGAACAGTACCCCAGAGGCCGCGCCCGCATCAGCTCCGATCCTTAGCTCGGAGCCAACTGCGCCAATCGAGGATGGGTGGTTAGACACCGCCTTAGGGGCTGCAGTCTCAACGGCGATCGAGCCGAACACCAGCCTAATCCTCTGCGCAGCCCGTGACTCCAAGGTGCCGGACTATTTTTTTGACTCCGAACCGCCCGCGCCCCTGCCAATCGAATCCGATTGGGCGCCGATCATGGAATTCACCGCCGCGGATATCTTTCAGCACTCGCCCTTCGGCGACATTCTGAATTCACTAAGGTCTCTCTCTTTGTCAGGAGAGCCCTCGCCAGATTAGGCCAACATGATTGGGATGCAGATGACGAAGAAATTCGACGCCCACCCACCACCCACTTCGTAGCCACTTTCGATGATTTAACCGACATGCTCGACTTTGACTCCGAAGACATCGACGGTATGGACGACAATGTAGGAGACGAACATGAACCAGCGCCTATAGGGCACTGGAAAGACACCTCGTCATATGACATATACATGGTGGATACACCCAAAGAAGGCAATGGCGACGAGATAGCGGAGGATGACCCCTCCAAGAAACAACCCAAGCGCCGACGTCAGCGGCGCCGCTCTAAGTCCCGCCAAAGAAAAAGTGGTGATATCAGCACAGGAGATAATAACACTCCGAATAGTGCCGAAGACAACAACAATCCCCTCCAACATGATTTAGAGCAGGAGGATGGAGGAGCCAGCTCTCCTGAGAGAGCGGCAGAAGGAGAGGTGGAGGATGACAATTACATGCCCCCCCTCCGAAGACGAGGCAAGCCTCAGCGACGGTGAATTCGCCGTACCAAAGGATCCCGTCGAACAAGAGCGCTTCAAGCGCCGGTGAGGGAGTCCTGGATTAGGGGGTCTCCGGACAGCTGAACTATATCCTTTAGCCGGACTGTTGGACTATGAAGATACAAGATTGAAGACTTTGTCTCGTGTCCAGATGGGACTCTACTTGGCGTGGAAGGCAAGCTAGGCAATACATATATGGATATATCCTCCTTTGTAACCGACCTTTTGTAACCCTAACCCTCTCCAGTGTCTATATAAACCGAAGAGTTTTTAGTCCATAGCACAACAACCATAACATACAATCATACCATAGGCTAGCTTCTAGGGTTTAGCCTCTCTGATCTCGTGGTAGATCTACTCTTGTACTACCCATATCATCAATATTAATCAAGCAGGACGTAGGGTTTTACCTCCAGCAAGAGGGCCCGAACCTGGGTAAAACATCGTGTCCCCTGCCTCCTGTTACCATCCGGCCTAGACGCATAGTTTGGGACCCCCTACCCGAGATCCGCCGGCTTTGACACCGACATTGGTGCTTTCATTGAGAGTTCCGCTGTGCTGTCGCCACCAGGAAGGATGTCTCATCCCGTCTTTAAAGATGGCACTATTGCTGAGGGAGCTTTGGCTATCGGCCAAACTCTCCAGCTAGGTGGTTTTCTTATGACCGCCTGTTCGGCCGCTGCGCCGACGATGACTTCTCGAGTCATCGAAAGCAATCTTCATGTCAACTCGGAACTCGCCGAGAAGTTAGATCCAATGAAGCTCTCTTCCCTGAACGAGCTCTTGGATCGCATCGCCGCCCTGGGAGTCGCTATAGACTATGATCAGATTGGGCCTAAACCCGATCTGAGAGAGATCAACTCTCCCCAGGTCACCCATCATGTTGCAGTGGTGGAGGAACAATGCGGCAACCCTTCATCTATCTTAAGGACTAGCTATGTCCGGATTCCTGATCCTTCCAAGCCGGATACCTGCGGAGGGGAGGACGTCACTCAAGGCCTGAACCTAGAATCAGGCAGCGGGCTAGATTTATCGGAAAACATCCAGGAATCCAAACTTTCAAGTTCGGAAACTCCTTGGCCCCTGACTCTCAGATTGGGTAAGGATTCGGATTCAATTCCACCCACCCACCCAGACATACGCAATCTATCCCAAATTAGGCAAGAGCCCGAAGAAACAGTACACCATTAATGGGCCAGATTCCTCCTGGTCATGAACAGGATAAAGGACTGCCGCGAGGAAGACGCAATTTCATTCTTCTGCAATAATTGCACGGACAAGGGAATCCTCAACACCATAAGTCGCCACGAAATTACACGCTTTGCCGACTTGGTGCCCATAGTACAAAAGTACCGTGTGATGGAAAGCGCCTGGAAAACCGAAATAAAATTTTGGGATAATCCGGCCCTGAATACAGACCCAGTCCGAAATAAAAGGGTGCATTATCACAATAAACCTGGGTTAACTACCAAAAAGCAAAAGCCCTCTACGGGGCAAGGAACCGTACTGGAGGGATGGCTCAACGGACCCTGCAAAATTCATAGTACATCGGATGCAATACCAACGCACAGCCTTAGAGCATGTTGGATACTCCGGCAGGTGGCCAAAAGTGGTGAGGATATACTCCTCCCAAAAACCACAGAGCACCATCCCGTGGACAACAATACGGTGTTAACGGTCTTTGAGACCTTCGCGTCAAATAATAGACGCAAGCGAACACTCCGCAGCATGGCCGAAATCTGCCACATAGCAGAAATAAATCCTTGGAGTGACACAGCTATTACCTTCAATGCCAGTGACGAACCCAAATTCCGAACAGCCCGAGCACCAGCCGCACTGGTCCTCAGTCCAATCATGGACGGCTTTCGACTCACCAAGGTACTCATGGACCACGGCAGCGGATTAAACCTCATCTGTGAGGAAACTCTTCAAAAGATGGAAATAGACTGGAGCCACATTAAACAAAGTAGCACAACCTTTAGAGGAATCATCCCCAGTCGGGAAGCACGCTATGCTGGGAAAATCACACTAGATGTGGTATTTGGCACGCCAGATAATTACAGGTCCGAAGAAATTACATTCCAAGTTGCCCTGTTCAGCAGCTCTACTAGGGCGGGAGGCGTTTAAAATCTTCCAAGCCATACCCCATTATGGGTACATGAAGCTCAAAATGCCCGGGCCCAACGGAATCATCACTCTTGCTAGTGATCCGGACATAGCACTCCGCGCCGAAAATAAGACAGCCGCACTGGCCCTCGAGGCACTATCCGAAGCCCTAGCGGCCGAGGAACTAACTGTGCTGCGCTCCATGGTGAACAGGGACGATGTGATACTCGATAAAAGATCCAAGTCCACCTCCTTTAAACCGGCATACGAAATAGTCAAATTCCAAGTCCATCGAACGGACCCTACAAAAACAGCTTCCATCGGGGCACAATTAAACCCTGATGTCGACTCCGCACTGCGAGAGTTCCTACGCGAGAACTGGGACATTTTTGCCTGGCACCCTTCAGACATGCCAGGAATCCCACGCAGGCTGGCTGAGCACATCCTAAATATCCTAAAAGGATTCAAGCCAGTCAAGCAGGCTCTTCGACGTTTCTCCGAGCCTAAGAGATAAGCCATGGGAGAGGAACTAGCCAAGCTATTGGAGGCCGGATTCATCAGAGACATAAAACATCCGGACTGGCTAGCAAAGCTGGTGATGGTACCAAAGAAGGGAAAATCCACTTGTGCGACGATTTTAAGGAACTTAACAAGGCCTGCCCAAAGGATCCCTTCCCCCTCCCCCGCATCGATCAAATCATCGATGCTACCGCATGACACGATTCATTGTGTTTCCTCGACGCATACTCCGGCTACCATCAAATTAAAATGGCAGAGCCAGACCAAGCCGCAACGGCATTCATCACACCATACGGCCCATTCTGCTTCAACACAATGCCCTTCGGGCTCAAAAACGCCGGCGCAACATATCAGCGCATGATTCAGACATGTCTGGCAAACCAGATCGGCAAAATAGTGGAGGCATACGTGGATGACGTGGTCGTTAAAACCAAGCATGTCGAAACTCTAGTAGACGACTTGAGGCTCACATTCGACAACCTCCGAACATATGACATCAAGCTCAATCCAGAAAAATGCGTTTTCGGCGTACCAGTCGGAAAGCTCCTGGGATTCATTGTCTCCAGTAGAGGTATTGAAGCTAATCCGGCCAAAATCAGAGCGTTATCATTGTTGGCTACCCCAACAGACCTCAAACAAATACAAAAATTGACCAGATGTGTGGCGTCTCTAAGCCGCTTTATCTCCCGCTTGGGAGAAAAGGCATTACCCCTTTATCGCCTCCTCCGGCGCACCGAACACTTCGAGTGGAAGGATGCTGCCTCGACCGGACCCAATGAAATAAAAGCCATATTGGGAACAAACCCAGTCCTGGCCGCGCCAAACACTGGCAAACCAATGCTATTATACATTGCGGCAACTCATCAAGTAGTAAGCGCAGCGCTCGTCGTCGAGCGAGAAGTGGACAGACACAAATTCCCCCTTCAAAAGCCGGTTTACTATGTGTCCACTGTCCTTACTCCATGCAAATCATGGTAGCCGCATTTTCAAAAGATAGTGTACGCGGTATTTATGGCATCCCGGAAGCTGCGACACTACTTTCAAGAGTGTTCGATAGCGGTAGCCTCGGAAGTACCACTGAACGATATTATAAACAACCGCGACGCGACGGGCCGGATTGCCAAATGGGCCATTGAGCTCCTCCCGTTCGACATAACTTACAAGCCACGACGAGCTATTAAGTCGCAAGTTTTGGCCGACTTCGTCGCTGAGTGGAGGGAAGCCGAACTCCCTAAAGAGTACGACACATATTCAAACGGGATCATGCACTTCAACGGCTCCAAAATGTTGGCTGGTCTGGGGGCTGGCGTCGTTTTGACGTCCCCAACAGGAGGTACCGTTCAATACGTACTACAGATAATGTATACGGACTCCAACAACGCAGTCGAATATGAGGCCCTTCTACATGGTCTCCGGATGGCAGTATCCATGGGCATTCAACGCCTAGAGGTGCGCGGGGATTCGATCCTCACGATATCCCAGATAAATGGAGACTTCGATGCCAAGGATCCGAAAATGGCAGCTTATCGCAATGCCGTCCTAAAAATGTCAGCTCGGTTCGAGGGGCTCGAATTTCACCATGTGGCTCGGGAAAACAATCAGGTGGCAGATATCCTCGCTCGCATCGGCGCAAAACGCGACACAGTCCCTCCCAACATATTTCTGGAACGGCTCTTCAAGCCATCCGTAGCATGGGAAGGGGACACCGGTAACAACAGTCCAGACCCGACCAAAATACCCGATTCCGAACTCTCTGACACAATCGGAGGCTCCGCCACCGAAATAACACATTCAACCCACGAAATAATGGCCATTATTGCCCTGTGGACAGAACCATTCCTGGCCTACCTAACTAGACAGGAACTTTTGGAGGACCAAAATGAGGCACACTGCATAGTGCGGCGATCCAAGGCCTACAAGGTCCATGAGGGAGAATTGTACAAAAAAGCGCTACCGGAGTCCTTCAAAGGTGCATCTCCGAAGAGGAAGGGCGGAACCTTTTGGCAGAAATTCACGCCGGACTCGGCGGTCATCACGCCGCAGCCCGAGCTCTTGTAAGCAAGGCCTTCCATACAGGATTCTATTGGCCAACGGCCCGGGCAGATGCACATGACTTGGTCCAACGTTGCGCCAGTTGCCAGCTCTTTGCAAATCAAAGCCACATGCCACCCACCGCCCTCCAAACAATCCCCATTACGTGGCCCTTCGCGGTCTGGGGGCTTGACATGGTTGGACCCCTTAAAGGGGGAACCCACAAGAAAAAAAATACTTATTGGTCATGGTGGATAAATTCACCAAATGGATAGAGGCTAAACCGGTTAAAACAGCCGAATCCGGACCGCTGATAGATTTCATGTCCGGGGTTGTACACCGTTACAGCGTCCCCCACAGCATCATCACTGATAATGGCACGAACTTCATGGCCGACGAGGTAAAACTCTGGTGCAGCAAAATGGGCATCAAGCTCGATTATGCTTCAGTCTATCACCCACAAACCAACGGTCAAGTCGAACGAGCAAATGGTCTTATAATGAGCGGCATTAAACCCAGATTAGTGCGCTCCTTAACGGAGTCTGACACGCACTGGGTAGAGGAGCTCGACTCCGTACTCTGGGGGCTGCGGACCATGCCGAATCGTAGTACCTGATATACACCGTTTTTATGGTGTACGGCGCAGAGGCAGTCCTGCCCTGTGACATAATTCATGACTCACCTCGAGTGCGCATGTACGAAGAAAGAGAAGCCGAGCTCAATCGGCAGGACAGTCTGGACACCTTGGAGGAAGAGCGCGACGTAGCCAAAGCCCGTTCCGCATTTTACCAGCAACAGGCTTGCAGATACCAAAGCAGAGAAGTACGGGCCAAAACTTATAACGTTGGCAAACTAGTTCTACGGCTGCCGGATAAGAAAAAGAACAAGCTCGATCCCAAATGGGAAGGTCCCTTCATTATCAACCAAGTTCTAACCGGTGGAGCATACCGACTGCGGGATGCATCGACTAGTCGACTCGAGCCGAACCCATGGAATGCAGCCAGGCTTCGAAGATTCTACGCTTAGCACCGAACTCTATGTTAGTCCCCTCCCTTTGTCCATTTTCTGCATATGCATCATCTGTCTTGTTTCCCTTTCTTTCTTTTATTTCTCTAGGCCTTCAAGGGTCACCTTGTGCCTCACTCGTACATTACAGATGCGCTAGCCGCACTCTTCATACCTGGGGGCTTCTTTCACAGAAGCTTAAGTTATTTTCCCGGGCCTCACGCCCAACACATGTGTTATACTTCCGCATGTACCTTTTTTCACCATTATATGCATCGATATGACTTAAGTTTTGGCCAAGCTGGGTTGCCTGGCTCTTGTATTTATGCCCTACGTTCCCGTTAATTCGGCTAAGGCATAAGGGGAGCACCTCTGCGATTGTTACCGCCGGGTCAGCCGGACGTGTACCTCAGACTGGGTGAAGCCGAAAGGTAGCGTTCTTAAGGGAATATTCGGTCGGTGAACCAAAGATGACTTCTATTATTCATATCCTCCCCCAGATGATTTTTCTGCGCTTCTTATCGCAGTCCGGACATGCACTTTAGGGCATGCTTACCCAGGGAAGGGAACCCTTAATGGAACTATTCTCCCTGGAAGATGTTTCTTACTACCCATGTAATATAACATAACTAGTTGGGCACTTGTCTGATAAAGCACTAATGACCCCTACGCCTGGTCTCCACGCATGCCCCGGTTCTTACATAACCGAGAGGGTATTCAGATACACTCCGGACTGTCGGGTCCCGAGGTTGAAGCGAAAAGGTCCACCACGACAAACGATCTACAATCTGGCTAGAAGGCATTATACATGTCACTTTAAAATTACATAGTCAATTTGACTGGTTGAATTCCTCTTCAATACCATCCAATAGGCTGTCTAGTCTACAGTCCTGTTGGGAATACTTTGCAGCCAATTCTACTTGGCCGTACACTAAGCTCACATGGATCTCCTTCCCATCAGGCCCCACAGGTCCGACTTCAGCCATGTGGTTCGGATCAGCCTTCGTGTACCGTGTCTTCACCATTGCCCAGGCTTCCCTGGCGCCCTGACGGCAGGCCGATATCTTCCATATTCAGAAGCGCCGCCATGCTCCCTTCAGCTTTTCTACAAGCTCTCCAAGGCCTTCGGGTATGGAGACGGAGGACCACAAGGCCTGGGCGACGCCTTGCATCACCTGCCGAACTCGTTCGTGCAGCTGCGAGAGCTCGGGAAGAAGGTCACCCGTTGAACCGGGCATTTCCTCGGCAGGATGACCTGTTAGCATACCTACAGACATAACTCTATCAGCCAGCTTCCTCGCCGAACTCTTTTTCAAAGTTCGTTCAAGCACTTACTAAATATGCCGCATCGAAGCCGCCGATTTTCCTTAACAGAGTCCGACAGCTGGGCGCGAACATCTTGTAGTTCCACGCCCAGCTTGGTGTTGGCATCTTGGAGATCATTTTTCTCCTGCCTCACCCTCGTAAGCATGTTCTCACCGGCCTTCAGCTGGCGTTGGAGCTGCTGCTTATCCGGATTTACTCCAGTGTCATCTGCAATTTTATCGTCAGATCTGCATACACGTCGCATTCTATATGATACTTATCATTTGAAGGATATGTTACCAGAGGGGGTCTCTTTGGGCTCCCCTACTGCGGCCAGTGCGGCCTGAAGTTGGGCTTTGCACTCTTCCATCTCCTGGGATAGTTGAGTATTCTTTTCTGTAAGAACTTGCATAAAAAATGATCCTTAAATCAGTTATCCTAACTGTTTCAAGTCTCAGGGGCTACTGATATATATAATCACCAAATTTTCTCACCCGTATGTCTTTTACATACTGCTCCGTGGCTCTGGCTAGACCATTTTGAGCGGCACGGAGGTGCGCGTCTCCCGAGAAGGTATCCGACGCCTCTTGGGAGAAACAAGCGTCACGAAGAACAGTCTGGCGACGCCTGTGGTTCATGGCACTTTCCACCTCGGAATGGGTGGCAGATAGTTTATCCGCATCCTCTGTCGGAGGAGCACCCGACGCACGCCTTGTATTCGTTCCCGCCTCCGAATCCGGCCTTGGAGCCTGGCTTGTGGAGGCGCGATTGGTAGCCTCTCCGGGTATAGTCCAGCGAGCGCTCTTTTTCCTGAAAAGAAGGCATGGGCATTAATATGCCTCTGAGAATAATGTCTTGCAATAAGGACGGCGCGCCATACCATTGCGCCGGTGTCCGGACTATGGGTCTTTTCAGCCTGCCTGGCCTCGCGGCCCCTTGTTGGCCAGTCGCCGCAGGCTCGGCCTTCGGACTCGAGGACCTCCCCTGCAAAACACGGCTGTTATACGACGATCAAAAACACGCAAGGATAGATCCCTTTTTGAACTGCTGGGACTTCGGTCTCAGTCACCTGTGAGGCTAGAACTAGCCCAGGGTAATCGGCCGTAATGGCCACCAAAGCATTGTCATTACTCGCTTGGTAAAAGACACCATCGATCAGCTCCACAGATATGTCCGGGTCCTCCCGGGAGGCCGGGTCAAGGGACCGTCCAGGGTCCTCGGGTTGTGGAGGAGGGCTGTTTATCTCCTTTATAGCCTGGCGCAGCTCCTGCGATGAAATCGCTAGAATGAATACTTAACTACAGGAATATGAAATGGATGGGCGATAAAAAGTCTCCGCTTACCTAGCTCGGAGGATTGTACATAGAAAATCTGCCCTGCGGGTTGACATGAAGGAATTCCTCCTCTTCTCCCTTGTACAAAGTGGATAATATCTTTATTAGATCAGCAGCCGATCCCGGCCCTTTGCGGTTGTGGCGGGTGGCGTCATCCTCCCCGTTGAAATCCCACATGGGGTGGCCTCTATACTGAAGTGGCTGCACCCCCCGCATGATGCATGTGGCCATGACCTCGATCATGGTCAATCCGGATCGAGCTAAAAAACTTATCCGGCTCATCAGGTAAAGAATGTCCCTGTCATCTTCCTCCAGGGAGCTCCGTGGACGCCAGCTCCGGCGCTTCTTCAAAGGGGCGTTGTCGAACTCAGGAAGGCCGATCCGAATAGGATCCGGGAGGGGGACGTCTTCTATATAAAACCATTCGAAAGGCCAGTCTTCGGACATATTCTTTGGGGTCCCGGATAGGTATCTGGTCCCGGCAATACGCCACACTTCGGCTCCGCCCACTTGATATTTTGACCCCTTCTGAGAATGGGGCACAAGGCAGAACAACTTCTTCCACAGAGCGAAATGAGCCTCACAGCCCAAAAACAACTCGCAAAGGGCTACGAATCCCGCGATATGCAGCAGGGAGGCAGGCGTAAGATTGTGCAACTGGAGGCCGTAGAACTCCAGGAGCCCCCGGAGAAACGGATGAATTGGAAATCTGAGCCCTCTTACTAAATAAGGGAGAAGGCATACCCGCTCTCCTTTGGAGGGATTGGGAAGGCTCTCCGCTTGCTCTCCGCCATTATAGGTGGTGAGCCCGGCTCGAACCGGGACCATGCACGCCGGGGGAAGAAATCCCTTGGATTGAAGCATCACTAATTTGCTGTGCGGGACGGAACATCTCTCCCAATCTCCAGGCTTGGAGCTAGGGGTGCGAGAGGAGGAGCTGCGTCGACCAGCCATGATGGGATGGATCTCTGTCGGGCGCGCTCCGATGAAGGCTCGCCAAGGGAGGATGGTGTGATTTAGATCTGAATCCTCGTCTTTTTAAATAGGCGGCTCATTCACACAGCTAGGAGGGTAAATGTGAAAACACACTGGCTCTTCACATTCGCTCGACACGTGGAAAGTGGCCATTATTGGGCGTGGAAGCCAAGGAGTGCAACATTCACAAGAAACCGGACATTATTTCGACAGGTACACAGAATTCGGAGAGGAACCCGCCTTGCAATGCCGAAGACAATACTGCGCGCCGGACTCATCGTCATTGAAGCCTGGTTCGGGGGCTACTGAGGGAGTCCTGGATTAGGGGGTCTCCGGACAGCCGGACTATATCCTTTAGCCAGACTGTTGGACTATGAAGATACAAGATTGAAGACTTCGTCTCGTGCTTGGATGGGACTCTACTTGGCGTGGAAGGCAAGCTAGGCAATACGTATATGGATATCTCCTCCTTTGTAACCGACCTTGTGTAACCCTAACCCTCTCCTGTGTCTATATAAACCGAAGGGTTTTTAGTCCGTAGGACAACAACCATAACATACAATCATACCATAGGCTAGCTTCTAGGGTTTAGCCTCTCCGATCTCGTGGTAGATCTACTCTTGTACTACCCATATCATCAATATTAATCAAGTAGGACGTAGGGTTTTACCTCCATCAAGAGGGCCCGAACCTGGGTAAAACATCGTGTCCCCTACCTCCTGTTACCATCCGGCCTAGACGCACAGTTTGGGACCCCCTACCCGAGATCCGCCGGTTTTGACACCGACAGCCGGCTTATGGCCATGACAAATAGCCTGAAGAAAAAGCAGCAGCAGCTTCAAGCTGATCAAGATCTGCTAGCTGACAGATGGACCGAAGTCCTCGCGGCCAAGGTATATAAACTCGAGCGCCCCTCCAAGAATTACCCAAAGTGCAGGTTACTACCCCGACTGGAGGAAGAAGCGTATGATACGGCTGATCGGCCACCTCGTAGCCGCGATAGAGAGGCATTCCAGCCAAAAGCTCAGCCTCTACCCCGACGCCATCCAAATAAAAAGGCATGGGGAGATATGCCAGACCTGCGAGACATATTGGAGGACAAAGCAAAGCATGCAAGATCGATCTACGGATCACGACGGCGCACCACTCTACGAGACGATAAACGTCACGCCGGATACAGTAAAAGCAAATCCGGCCGGACGAACATAGCGGGCAAGTCCCATTCAAGCCGCGTTGCGATATAGCCCAATACAGAGGCGCCGCACACCCCTCATGCTTCACAGACGAAGTAATGGAACATCAATTCCCAGAAGGTTTCAAACCTGTAAATATTGAATCATACAACGGCACAACAGATCCCGCAGTATGGATTAAGGATTTCCTCCTCCACATCCACATGGCCCGCGGTGATGACTTACACGCCATCAAATACCTCCCACTAAAGCTCAAAGGACCAGTGCGGCATTGGCTTAACAGCTTGCCAGCGGACTCCATTAGCTGTTGGGAAGATCTGGAGGCCGCATTCCTCGACAACTTTCAGGGCACTTATGTGCGACCACCAGACGCCGACGACTTGAGCCACATAATTCTGCAGCCAGAAGAGTCAGCCAGGCAATTCTGGACTCATTTTCTTACAAAGAAAAATCAAATCGTCGACTGCCCGGATGCAGAGGCCTTAGCGGCTTTCAAACACAACATCCGAGACGAGTGGCTAGCCCGGCACCTTGGTCAGGAAAAGCCGAAATCTATGGCAGCTCTCACGACGCTCATGACCCGCTTTTGTGCGGGAGAAGACAGCTGGCTGGCTCGCAGTAATAACATATCAAAGAACCATGGTACCTCAGATACCAAGGACGACAATAGCAGGTCACATCGCAACAAACATAAGCGCCACATTAACAGCGAAAATACTGAGGATACGGCAGTCAATGCCGGATTCAAAGGCTCTAAACCCGGTCAGCGGAAAAAGCCATTCAAACAAAGTACGCCGGGTCCGTCCAGCTTGGACCGTATACTCGATCGCTCGTGTCAAATACACGGCACCCCAGACAAGCCAGCCAATCACACCAACAGGGATTGTTGGGTGTTCAAGCAAGCCAGCAAGTTAATTGCCGAAAACAAGGACAAGGGGCCGCATAGCGATGACGAGGAGGAGCCCCGGCAGCCGCACACTGGAGGACAGAAGAGGTTTCCCCCGCAAGTGCGGACGGTGAACATGATATACGCAACCCACATCCCCAAGAGGGAGCGGAAGCATGCGCTCAGGGACGTATATGCGTTGGAGCCAGTCGCCCCAAAGTTCAACCCTTGGTCCTCCTGCCCGATCACCTTCGATCGCAGGGACCACCCCACTAGTATCCATCATGGCGGATTTGCTGCACTGGTCCTAGACCCAATCATTGACGGATTTCACCTCACTCGAGTCCTTTTGGATGGCGGCGGCAGCCTAAACCTGCTTTATCATGACACAATGCGCAAAATGGGTATAGACCCCTCAAGGATCAAACCCAGAAAAACGACCTTTAAGGGCGTCATTCCAGGTGTAGAGGCCCATTGCACAGGCTCAATTACACTGGAAGTGGTCTTTGGATCCCCGGATAACTTCCGAAGCGAAGAGTTAATCTTCGATATATTCCCGTTCCGCAGTGGTTATCACGCGCTGCTCGGGCGAACCGCATTTGCTAGATTCAATGCGGTACCGCATTATGCATACCTCAAGCTCAAGATGCCAGGACCTCGCGGAGTTATTATAGTCAATGGAAACACAGAGCGCTCTCTCTGAACAGAGGAGCACACCGCAGCCCTCGCAGCAGAAACGCAAAGCAGCCTCTCAAGGCAATCAACCAGTTCGGCGCTTCACAGCCCGGACACCTTCAAGCGCACTCGGGGCAATCGGCAAATAGACCGCCTGGTGCGATCTGAGCTCACGTAGCAATACGGCGGCCACCCCAATCCCAGCCCAGCGGCGAAACTCGTGCCGCACGTACATAATTATGCATTAAAAATACCATGGGCACAGGTGGGGAGGGGGGCACAACTGCGGCATGCCCCAAGACGCGGCCTAAACCGCACTAGGGGCTTCCCGTTTGGTTATTTTTCTTTTTCTTTCAGGACCTTCATCTCTGGAAACACTGTCCAGCAGCACTATTGCCGAACACATGATGCAGCAACCAAGGAGGCACACAGCTACGTTATACCACGGAATTCCCAGGTTGATTACAGTAATGAGTGAAATATTCAATTTAATATCATTCCTCAGCTTGCCCTTGGAAGGGACATAGTCCTACTCTTTGCTTATCGCACTATCTGTATCACTCTGCTTTAACGCAATTTTTTAATAAACAATGCATGACATTACGACTAATATTGCATTCTTGTTATATATATATATCTATGTGTTCATTAATGACGCCTTGCAACCGTACACTATGGTACGGCCAATACACCAGGGGCTTACGTACCCCACGATGCGGTGTGAAAATTCCGAACACTTTCACAAGTGCGGCACCCCGAACTTATAGCATTATATGCATCCGCTCCGAATCATGTCTTTGGTCAAATGTTGGGTTTGCCCGGCTCCTATGTTTTGGTACCTTACGTTCCGCTCTATCGGCTAAGGTAGCGCTAGGAGAACTACTGCGATTGTGCCCCGGTTCTGCTGGGTTCAGCACCTCAGTAGAGAAAGCTAAAACTGACTGTCATGATAAGGCAAGAGACTGGTCGCTGTTCGGCGAGGTTTTCAAGTCCCTAAAGACTTATGCCGCTTAGAGCGAGGGGCCGGCCCTGTCTGGCTTAAAGGCGTGTATCGCGCCCCGAATTCGGCCTTCCAAATACCAGGGGCTTCGCCGAAATTTAAAATTATAGAATTCTATGGCTAAGTGAGAGTGATAAAGCATTATTAGTCTAGTTGCCTTGTTCGCTGTGCTGAGCACCTCCCTTGAAGGACCCAAACATGGGAACAAGAGTGCTCAGGTTTATCCCGAACACTCCAGCACTCGTGGCATGGGGGAAGAAGCCGAGGACTAGCCATCTCTCAGATTGGATAAACAGCCAAACAGAAGGTAATATTTTAAATTCCAACAAGCGTTGCATAACGCATATGAAACATGTTTTCATACATACAGGATAAAACGTGCAAGTCTCATTCAAATATTACATCTTTTGAACACTCGTGCGCTATGAGACGGGCACCCGGCAGAACACCCTCGTAATACATCTCGGGGTGGCAGTGCTCCTTGCCCTCCGGCGGCCCCTCCTTGATCAGCTTCACGGCGTCCAGCTTGACCCACTGCAATTTCACACGGGCGAAAGCCCGGCGTGCACCTTTAATGCAGACAGATCGCTTGACGACCTCCAGCCGCGGGCAGGCATCTACAAGCCGCCTCACCAGGCCGAAGAAGCTGTTCGGAAGGGCGTCGCCAGGCCACAGCCAGACGATAAAGCTCTTCATGGCCTGATCGGCCGCCTTATGTAGCTCGACCATCTTCTTCAGCTGGTCGCTCATTGGCACCGGATGTCCGGCCTCAGCATATTGGGACCAGAACAGCTTCTCCGTCGAGCTTCCATCCTCGGCCTGGTAAAATTGTGCGGCATCGGACACACTGCGGGGCAAATCTGCGAATGCTCCTGAAGAGCTCCGGATCTGGGTAAGTAATCGCTAATTTACTTTTTACATGCTTGCTTTGCATATAGAAAGCCTTACCCACGCTATCTTCTTCATCGCGTCGATCTCTTGGAGGGCCTTTTGGGCTTCGGCCTTGGCACTTTTTACACTCTCGAGGGCCGCGGCAAGCTCAGACTCCCGCATCTTTGAGTCAAGCTCCAATGCCTCGTGCTTCGCCACGAGAGCCTGGAGCTCTTGCTGCACCTCGCCCACCCGAGCCTTGTGCTTCTCTCGCTCGGTGCGCTCCTTGGCCGCTTTATCTTAGGCCTTGGTTAGCGCTTGCTTCAGGGTCGCCACCTCGGTCGTGGCCCCTGGCAAACATACGATGATCCTATCATTTTGCAATCGCGTCCTCTTTTATATATACATATCTATAGATAGGGTATTACTTACGCTTGTTCTCCTCGAGCTGCCTCTTGGCAAGGCCGAGCTCTTTCCTGGACCCCTCGAGGTCCTGCTTCAGTACGGCGACCTCCGCAGTCAGTGCGGCGGATGCCAACAGCGAAGCCTGCATATGCATATTGACATACTTATATTAGACTCCTGCGATATTATTTGATCATCTGTTCGGCTTTTCTTTGTGAACACCGAAAAAAGCATCAGGGGCTACTTTCTATGCGGTAATATTTCTACTACATTTTAAAACACTTACCTCAAAGCCTATTAGAAGGCTAGCACAGGCTTCAGTCAATCTGCTCTTGGCGGACTGAACCTTTTGGACCACCGCGCTCATAATAGTACGGTGCTCCTCGTCGATGGAAGCGCTGCGAAGCGCTTCCAGCAGATTGTCTAGCGCCTCTGGATGGACAGAGGTCACCGGCACAGGCGTCTTGCCCCTCTTAGAAGGAGGCCGCCTGCCCGAGCCTGGAACCATTACATGTTCTGGCGTGGTGTTTGGCTGAGGGCCGAACTCGGAGCTCTCAGGGGCCCCATCCCCTCGTCTCCCGGAGTCCAGAAGGTCGCCTTGAGGCACCTCCGGGACTGTCTCCCCTCAGTCTGGTGCCTCTTGAGACAGCACCTCGGCGTCGTCGGCAGGATGAGGGGAGGTGGCGGTCGGGACTGGATCGATGTCCATGTCCGACGAGCCCAGGGAGCCGTCCGATGATACCTCGATATTGGCTCATGGCGGCCTACATAATTGTGTTTGGCGTTAGGGAAAACAGTGCGACAAAGGAATTCTATGAGTTACTCTGGTATCCGAATACTTACGATCTCCCTGGGGGCTTGGCCCTGGGCAACCACTCGTCTTCACCTTCGTCGGCTGCATTGGAACCGTTCGAAAGGAGAGTCCTTCCCTTCTTGGACCCTTCAGCCTCCCCAGTTGGGGCGACCTTCCTTTTCTTGTCTCCCCCACCTGGAGGGGGAGCATCTTCTTCTTCCTCCTCCTCTTCGGGGGAAGAGTGTGCCGCCGAGTTATCGGAGAATGAGTCCGATAACACCTGGCGCCGGGAACCCTTTCGGGTTCCCTTGGCCTTCTTGGTCTTCTCCGGCACCTTGTAAGGAGCCGGAGCCAGCATCTCCGTCAGGAGAGCACCCGCAGTGTCTTCGGGAAAAGGGGCCGGACAGTTAATCTGCCCCGACATCTCCACCCAGTCCTATCAAAGGCATGGAGATTAGACCCCGCTCGTAATTAAGCTATGGAAAATAAATGTCCTACGGGACGTATTGAACTCACCGAACACGCTAGGCGCTTTGCGCTTAGTCTGCGGTCCTCTGCGAGAGAAGGGGGGACCTCGGCCCCCTTGAACAGCACCTTTCAGACGTCCTTGTGCATTGTATCGAAGAGCTCGTTTAGAGTCTGGTGCTGGGCTGGGTCGAACTCCCACAAGGTAAAATCCCGTTGTTGACACGGGAGGATCCGGCGGATGAGCATAACTTAGACTATGTTGACAAGCTTGAGCTTCTTGCTCGCCATGCTCCGGATACATTTCTGGAGTCCATCCAGCTCCACTGATGAACCCCACGACAAGGCCTTCTCTTTCCAGGAAGTGAGTCGTGTTGGGAATCCGGATCGAAACTCAGGGGCTGCCACCGATTTGGCATCGCGCGGCTCGATGATGTAGAACCACGCCGATTGCCATCCCTTTATTGTCTCCACGAAAGGAGCCTTCGAGCCATATGACATTGGGCATCTTGCCCACCATGGCTCCGCCGCATTCTGCTTCTTGGCCTCGTACTACCTTCGGCTTCATATTGAAGGTCTTTAACCATAGGCCAAAGTGGGGCCGGATGCAGAGGAAAGCCTCACACACGACGATGAACACCGAAATATTGAGGATGAAGTTCGGGGCCAGATCATGAAAGTCTAGCCCGTAGTAGAACATGAGACCACGGACGAATGGATGGAGGGGAAACCCTAGTCCGCGGAGGAAGTGGTGAAGGAAAACTACCCTCTCGTGAGGTTCCGGGGTAGGGACGATATGCCCCGCAGCGGGCAGCTGATGCGCGATGTTCGCGGCTAAGTATCCGGCTACGTGCAGCTTCTTCATGTCTCCCTCCGTGACGGAGGAGACCATCCACCTGCCTCCCGCTCCAGACATGGTTGGAGAAGGTTGAGGTGGGAAGAGCGGACTTGAGCGCTAGAGTTCGAGTGTGCGAAAACGGACGAGCAAAGGAGGAAGGAGGCGTGGGTGGAAAGGTGAATCCTTATCCCTTTATATGGGAGGATAAAGCTAAGAGTCCCCACTTGCCTGGTAAAACTCGCTTATCCCCCAAGCGCCATAACTAATGGCGCGGTTGGGTTACCCACGCCCGTATTAATGAGAATCCCGTAATAAGGGGACACGATCTCTGCTTTGACAAGACGTGTCGAAAAACTGCCTCGCGTTATGCGTGGGGCTGGTTAAAGGAAACAGTTTGAATAATCACCGGGCCATGACATAATGTCATGCTGCCAAAACAAGCCAGCAAATTAGATCTGCGAAAATATTATTCTCTCTATGGTGGAATGTGGAACTTATTTTGCAGGGTCGGACACTATCCTCGTATTCAAATTCTTTTGTGATGTATTCGGAGAAGGAACCCGCCTTGCAATGCCGAAGACAATACTGCGCGCCGGACTCATCGTCATTGAAGCCTGGTTCAGGGGCTACTAAGGGAGTCCTGGATTAAGGGGTCTCTGGACAGCTGGATTATCTCCATTGGCCGGACTGTTAGACTATGAAGATACAAGATTGAAGACTTCGTCTCGTGTCCGGATGGGACTCTACTTCACGTGGAAGGCAAGCTAGGCAATACGGATATGGATATCTACTCCTTTGTAACCGACCTTGTGTAACTCTAACCCTCTCCGGTGTCTATATAAACCGAAGGGTTTTAGTCCGTAGGACAACAATCACAACATACAATCATACCATAGGCTAGCTTCTAGGGTTTAGCTTCTCTGATCTCGTGGTAGATCTACTCTTGTACTACCCATATCATCAATATAAATCAAGCAGGACGTAGGGTTTTACCTCCATCAAGACGGCCCGAACCTAGGCAAAACATTGTGTCCCCTGCCTCCTGTTACCATCCGGCCTAGACACACAGTTCGGGACCCCCTACCCGAGATCAGCCGGTTTTGACACCGACAGTGGGCACTGCGGCAATACTAACCAGAAGAAAGAGAAGCCTGCCAGGGGCAGAGAAAAGAAAGAAGAGGATGAAGAGAGTGAAGAGGAGGATGACGATGAGTCTAGTGAATCGAAATTCCAGAAGACAACAGGGGCCATGTGCATTGACGATGGTGCGTCTTTACATTCCTCTCACCGCCAGCTTAAGAAGTGGGCACGTGAGGTCAATGCAGCGGATGCCCAAAATCCCCTCAAGTGGTCCCACACACCTATTATTTGCGATGCTGAGGACCACCCTGATCGCACAACTGCGGTCGAGTGTCTACCATTGTTGGTTTTGCCAACAATACGCAACCTCAAGGTCACGAAAATACTAGTTGACGGTGGAGCTGGCTTGAACTTGATCTCCCCTGAGGTGAGCGAGAGGCTGCAAATCCCCGAGGAAGAGATCAAGAAAACCGGGACATTCCAAGGGATCAACCCAGGAAGAAGCCAACCTAAGGGGAAGATCACGCTGCCGGTAATGTTTGGCGCGGAACTGAATTACAGAACAGAGAAAATTGTGTTTGATGTTGTTAAGATCCCCTTGCTGTTCAATGGAATTCTTGGTCGCCCAGCCTTGGCTATGTTCATGGTAGCATCTCACTATGCCTATAACACGCTGAAGATGCCAGGGCCTATGGGTGTCATCTCCATCAACTCCGATAAGAAGGATGCAGTAATATGTGTAGATAAGCTTTACAGAGATGCGATCACAGCGGAGGCCATCAAGGCTACAGCTCCCGCCAAGGAGAAGAAGAGCCAGAAATCCGGCAAGCCATCTAGTGAGGCTTCTAGGAAGCGCGCCTCCTCAGAGTACTGCTTACCCGTTGAGGACTTGCCAGAAAGCTCTGCCGGCAAGAGATCCAAGGCTACTCCACCTGCGATGAACAAGGTGTCGGCAAGGGAGGATGGCACTAGCAGTACTTTTACCGTTGGTGCCACTCTTGATAGCAAACAGGAAAGCACGCTCATTACCTTCCTGTGGGCGAACGTAGATGTGTTTGCATGGCAACCATCCGACATCCCTGATGTTCCAGGGAGGTAACTGAGCACCACCTTGTTTTCTGTCCTCATGCTCGACCAATCAAGCAAAAGGACAGGAAGCAAGCTTTGGAACGATAATAGTTCATAGCCGAAGAGATCAAGAAACTTGAGGCAGCAGGCTTGGTTAGGGGAGTGTTACATCCAACTTGGCTAGCAAATCCAGTTGTCATGCGCAAGGCGAATGGGAAGTGGAGACTTTGTATTTGTTACACCATCAGAACAAAGCATGCCCAAAGGGTCCTTTCCCCTTGCCACGCATCGACCATATTGTAGACTCCACTCCCGACTGTGATTTGCTTTCGTTCCTTGATGCATAATCCAGGTACCATCAGATATTCATGTCCAAGGAAGTTGAGGAGAAAACTGCATTCATTATTCCATGTGGTACGTATTGCTTTGTACGTATGCCTTTTGGACCAAAGAGTGCTTGTTCAACATTTGCAAGAGCAGTTCAGATTGGTTTTGAGCCACAGTTGCACAAAAATATAGAAGTTTATATGGATGATATAGTGGTTAAGACCAAGGATAAATCGACCCTCATTGGTGATTTAGAAGAGACATTTGCAAACTTGCACAAGATCAACATGAAGCTCAACCTTGAGAAGTGTGTGTTCGGCGTTCCATCCAGAAAACTTCTCGGGTTCTTTGTGTCCCAGCATGCAATCGAAGCTAATCCCGACAATACCAAAGCTATTGAGAAGATTCGAGCACCCAAGACCATCAAGGATGTGTGGCGTCTTGCCGATTGAGTTATAGCTTTGAGTAGGTTCATTTGAAGGTCTGCTGAGCGTGCCAAGCCGTTTTTCAAGATATTGAAAAAGGTGGGTCTAGTGAAATGGACTCCGGAAGTGGAGTTTGTGCTGCAGGATGTAAAAAAATACCTATCCTCTGCACCAACCCTAGTCGCGCCTAAGCCACAGGAACCATTTATGTTGTATTTAGCGGCAACAAACTAAGTGGTTAGTGCCACACTAGTTGTGCAGAGAGAAGCTAGTGATTAGGAAACAAAGGCAACAAAGCCATTCCATGGTGAAGTAGAGTCCTCCCCGGCAGGTCCAGATATCGGCAAGGCAAAAATAGTGCAAGAGAAAGAAGTTGATCAGTCGTTAACGCCAAAGAAGAAGGTAGTGTAGCGACCGGTGTACTTTGTCAGCTCTCTTCTGCAGGGGCTAGATCAAGGTATTCGGGCATGCAAAAGCTGCTCTTTGGCCCACTCATGGCCCGAGAAAGTTGCACCACTACTTCCAAGTGCATGAGATCACATTGTTCTTTCGTTTCCCGTTGCAGCACATTCTGAGGAATCTAGAAGCAGTTGGATAGTAGAGTGGGCATTAGAGCTGTCTAGTTTTGCACTCAAATTTGAGAGTACATCAACCATTTAGAGCAGAGCATTGCCAGAATTCTTTGTGGAATGGACGCCAACGCAAGATGACGAGACCCAGGAATCATCCCTCCCCGACAGAGAAATTGAGAATGAATGGATCATGCACTTTGACGGTGCTTTCTCACTGCAAGGTGCTCATGCCGAACTGTTGCTTGTCGCACCCACCGGAGAGCATCTCAAGTACATGGTTCAAATGCACTTCCCCAGGGAGGAAGCTACCAACAACACTACAGAGTATGAAGGACTGCTTGCCAGCCTCAGAATAGCGGTGGATTTGGGAATTGGAAAGTTGATAATCCGTGGAGACTCACAACTCGAAGTAAATCATGTGAACATGGATTACCAGAGCCTGTTGATGGAAGCATATGTGGATGAAGTGAGGAAATTGGAAGAACACTTTGACAGTTTGCAAACAAAGCATATCCTCTGTGCAGAGAACAACATTGCTGATCAAATGTCAAAGTGTGCCACCCAAAAGCTACCTGTGGAACCAAGAACTTTTGTGCTCTATTTTCATCAACCAAGAGTCACCCCATCGACGAGAGACAAAAAGAGAAGAAACCTAAGCATCGAAAAATATTTTCTGGCAGAGCTCGCCGAAGCCGCCGATGTTGACCCACAAGTATAGGGGATCTATCGTAGTCCTTTCGGCAAGTAAGAGTGTCGAACCCAACGAGGAGCAGAAGGAAATGACAAGTGGTTTTCAGCAAGGTATTCTCTGCAAGCACTGAAATTATCGATAACAGATAGTTTTGTGATAAGATAATTCGTAACGAGTAACAAGTAACAAAAGTAAACAAGGTGCATCAAGGTGGCCCAATCCTTTTGTAGAAAGCTTGGACGAACTCTTATATAAAGTAAAGCGCTCCTGAGGATACATGGGAATTGTTGTCAAGTTAGTTTTCATCATGCTCATGTGGTTCGCGTTTGTTACTTTGATAATTTGATATGTGGGTGGACCGGTGCTTGGGTGCTGCCCTTCCTCGGACAAGCCTCCCACTTATGATTAACCCCTCTCTCAAGCATCCGCAACAATGAAAGTAGAATTAACACTGGTACACGTTGGTGCTATATAAACGGTTTTTAACCCCTCTCCGCGACGACATTTGGAACCGTCGCCAAGTGAGTGTGGGCGATAGGGGGGTCCTTCCCACGAGACCTAGAAATCATCGGGGATAGGCCCTCCTGGGACACAGGCTGGGGCCGTGTGCAATCGGGCGAGGCATCGAAACCCAATCATTTCTGTAGGTATATACATCCCACACGATAATCCGAGAAAATCATTTCTATAGGTATGTATATCCCACACAATGAACCCCAAAAAAACATTTCCGTTCGTATGTATATCACACACAGTCAATCCAAGGAATACATTTCCATTCTTATGTACATCCCACACAGTCAATCCAGGGAAAACGTTTCTGTTCGTACGTACATCCCACACAGTTTTATGTGTAGGGTCGTGTGTGAAAGGTGTAACTATCACACACAGTCTGCCTTGGTTAACTGTTTGCTTTTATCAACTATATCACACATGATTTGATGAAGAAAACTGTGTGGCATTGGGCTATCCATCGCAAGCTCTTTTACTGCTAGAACCGTTTGCAAAGGTCCATGACACATTTAGCAGGTTTATTAGTTTACAATTAATAATTCCAGTATTACGCAAATTCACATTTCATATCGAATAGTTGTTTGCCAATTTTGTATCAGGCACATAAATATATTATAACATCACAACACGGTAGCTACATGAAAAAAGCACAATACAACATATAGCTAGTTCAACTTCATAAGAACAATATATCTATTTCCCTAACCGAGATCATCCAGGCTTGTCTTATCCACATGTGATTTTAGTTCAGTAAGAACCTATTTTGCACGGGCCAACTGGGAAAGTGCCTCCTCCTTCGCCAACACCATCTTAGCAAAGTCTGATTTCAAAAATCTGAGCTCATTCTCCACCTTCAACTTTTTATCCCGCATCTTCAAATATTCTTCAGTGTTGACAACAATTTCTCTAAGCCTACGTCTGTTCTCTTCCTCATACATGCTCTAGAGCTTCGCTAGGCACATCTTCAAAGACTGTGGCCACTCTTGATCAACCCACTCCAAGTAAGAACACTTCTGTTCATCATATAATATGTAAAACTAGATCAGTAACAATTGTAGGGGAAATGGGTTTATAGCAACACAGAAAAACACCAATGCTTATTTTGAAAAACTGAAGAAACATGTTAATTATGACATATCTTCTCAAAAAGATCAACGTGCAAATGAAATAATTGGTACTGAGAGAACAACCAAATCCTGGAACATCATAAGCTATAATTAACTACAACAACGCTACAAGTTCTTACTCATGTACAATAAATAACAAATTGAAGATTTTATGAGGAAGGTACATATAACTGCAACAACATAGCGACAATGTTTGGATGACAGCAAATTGATACTAACAGGTGTGTACATGCACAAATTTAGTAACATAGAACTAATAGCACTAAGGCCGTCCACTATGTATGCCAAAACTGGGGTAAAGACAACTGTTGCTACATCTCGCACTGGTGCCCTGCATTGGCGAGCCGATGCAGCGGAAAAAAATCAGGGACCTGGACTCTGGAGCACGTAGTTGCTCTGATGCCCAGTTCCTTCGTGCCATGGAGATTTAGTATTTTACTGCTTGGCTGCTTGGATCTGTGGACCAAAGTTGGCTGCAAAAACTGCTGAAGTGGTGCCAAATAATTTTCTAATGGCACCGCTGATGAGATGACAACAATTTAAGATACTAGGTACAAACTGTGACACTGTCTTAGGATGCGTTTGGTTGATGGTGTGGTATGAATGGGTTGGGATCGTGACAATGTATCAATCACATCTAACAAATGATTTGTAACAACGAAAGAGGGTCTAACCTTCTCTGCACATGCCAGATACTTCCTCCCACAGTCCATACAATCAAACGCAACTAGCTTCATGCTTGGAGATTGATGGTGACAACGAGCAGATAGATCTTCAGCCGCCCGCTCCATTCGTTGCCACTGATGGTCCTAGGGAGCTACAAGAGGAAGAAATGGCTCAAATCGACCGCTGAGTAAAAATCCTTCATTCCAAGTCATAGTCCGAGAGAGAGAAGAGAGGCATACCCAGCTGGTGAAGGAGTCTTCGCCGGAGGAGGAACCGTTGGAGAGGTCTTTGAAGAAGACCATGATGACCCCGACGGTAGGATGCGAGACGGCGAGAGCGAGGAAGTGGCTATAGCTTAGCAAGGAAGGAAGGAAGGATGAAACAGGGGAAATGTGACTTGTGGTCAGGGAGAAAAGGGGGTGGGGAAGGGGGGCGGGGGTAGATATTTTGGTGGTAGGCCAAAATTTTGGAAATGCGGAGGGAACACTTTGCGCACGGTGTTGCCGGACCATTCACTTTGAACGATTGTGTGCATCACAAACGATTCTTTGGCTTTACGCGCATGGGATGAGTTTGATAATTCAAATTTTGGTGGAAATTTCCCTGGGTACATCATTGCATAATTTAACATCGCTTGCTAATTTGGGCACACAAAAGAGCGTACAACAGACATACCACACTTACTGAATCATGCAATTTTAGTAATTAAACAGAGCCAGTTGACCTAAATATTGCTCTAACAAAAGATCAGCATTAAAAACAAAGCCTATTTACGCATAATTTTAACAAATCCGCTGCCGCGCCGGCTTATGCATCGCCGGTGGGAGATGAGACGTCGATGACTTGTCCTGGTGACATGCCGCCGTTGGTGGACTCCATGCCCCCCCTGCTGAAGTCGACCATGTCCTCGTCCTCGTCCTCGGCGCTGCCCTCAAGGTTGTAGTACTCATAGTAGTGGTTGCGCCAGAGCTCGCGTTGGTACTCTACTGCCGATTCCTTGACGGACAGACTCTTCTCTACCTCGACCTCGACCATGCGCAAGTCCTCCTCCCGGCGCTCCTCGATCTCCGGCACCTCCTGCATCTCCAGCTCCCGCTCGGCGACCTCATGAGGAAGCAGGTGCTCCATGGCCGCCGCCACCTTTTCATACATGGGTTGCATGCTGGAGTCTGAGGTGGCCTGGAATATCTTAGCGTGTGCATCCTCGATCTTGGCGTGGATGGCCTCGACCCGGGCCAGGGCGACATCGGCGGTACAGACGGCAGGTCGAGCGCTATTGGCGTTTGCATCCGCCGTTGCAGCAGCAGCTGCAGCCGTCTTGGCTGATGCGGCTGCCCTATCGGCTGCTGCAGACGCCCTCTCGGTGGAAGAGGCCGTGCTCAATGCAGATGCGACGACACTCTTGGTGTAGGCAGCCGTGCTCTCGGTGCAAGCGGCGATGCTCAGGGGGAGGGGGGATGCGGCCATCGTACGGGCCTTCACGAAGCGTTTCCACGACGTCATCTTTGCAAGAAGGGGGTGCGGGAATGGGGATCGGGATTCGTGGATTCGGGGGTGGTCGGCACTGGAGCAGACGAGCCGATAAAGCTTAAGGAGGGAACCTTAAATAGACCTAGATATTTTCATCGCAAATGGTTCCTAGAAAACAACTATTTGTGATGTTATAGGTATTTTTTATTAGTTCTGAAAGACGAATTTGGAGTAAAGTGGCAACGGATAGTGTTTTAAATGAATGAGAAATTTTGTAGTACTAATACAACTGTCATGTCAAATTTTGGAAAATTTCAGGGGTCATTTGACCGTTTAAGCCATTTAAGTGATTTTCTAGCCATTTAATGACCGTAATTGAAATTTGAACTACATGTACATGCAACAGCTAACCATAACTGTTTGAAAAATCATATTTCGTGTACTTGTGTGCGATTTAATTCCATGTCCAGTAAATTGGAAGGAATTTTCAAACATATTGGTCTAACGGCTATGACACAATTAAGCATGGATTGACATGGCATTTTAATTCCAAAAAAAATCAGAAACACATGAAACCTTGGTTGATGTAGTGTCATGCCACCAAGATGATGTGGTAAAAAAATTGGCATGTTTGACGAAAGATTGGACACACACCCCTCACAAACTGGACCAACTCACTAGAAGGCTCGTGGTTTTGAGAGGGAACAATGCATGTTTGATGATGAACGGGAGATAGCTTCCTCTTATGGCCTTCAATTTTATTCTACGTCTAATGTGCACTACTACAACTGTAATGTGAAAATTTTGAAAATTCTAGGGGTCATTTGACCTTTTAAAGACATTTAAGTGATTTTATAGCCATTTAATGACCGTAATTCAAATTTGAACTACATCTGCATGCAACCCCTAACCAAAACGGTTTGAAAAATCATTTTTGTGTACTTGTGTGTGAGTTAATTCCATGTGCAGTAAACTAGAAGGAATTTCCAAACATATTTGTCTCATGACATGGACACATGCATACGTATGCATGGAGTGACACGACATTTTAATTCCAAAAAAATCAGAAACACATGAAACCTTGGTTGATGTAATGTCATGCCACCAAGATGATGTGGTAAAGAAATTGGCATGTTTGATGAAAGTTTGGACACACACCCCTCACAAACCGGAGCAACTCACTAGAAGGCTCGTGTTTCCAAGAGGCAACAATGGATGTTTGATAATGAACGGGAGATAGCTTCCTCTTACGGCCTTCAATTTTTTTCTACGTCTAACATGCACTAGTACAACTGTAATGTGAAATTTTGGAAAATTCTAGGGGTCATTTGACCTTTTAAAGACATTTAAGTGATTTTCTAACCATTTAATGACCGTAATTCAAATTTGAACTACGTCTACATGCAACGCCTAACCAAAACGGTTTGAAAAATCATATCTGTGTACTTGTGTGCGAGTTAATTCCATGCGCTGTAAATTAGAAGGAATTTTCAAACATACTGGTCTCACGACATGGACACATGCATACGTATGCATGGAGTGACATGGCATTTTAATTTCAAAAAAATGATCAAAAAAACATGAAACCTTGGTTGATGTAATGTCATGCCACCAAGATGATGTGGTAAAGAAATTGGCATGTTTGACGAAAGTTTTTACGCACACCCCTCACAAACCGGAGTAACTCTCTAGAAGGTTCATGGTTCCAAGAGGGAACAATGCATGTTTGATGACGAACGGGAGATATCTTCCTCTTACGGTCTTCAATTTTTTATACATTCAACGTGCACTAATACAACTGTCATGTGAAAATTTGGAAAATTTCAGGGGTCATTTGACCTTTTAAAGACAATTAATTGATTCTCTAACCATTTAATGACTGTAATTCAAATTTGAACTACATCTACATGCAACGCCTAACCAAAACGGTTTGAAAAATCATATTTTTGTGTACTTGTGTGCGAGTTAATTCCATGTGCAGTAAATTAGAAGGAATTTTCAAACATATTGGTCTCAAGGCATGGGCACATGCATGGAGTGCCATGGCATTTTAATTCCAAAAAATTGAAAAATGATCAGAAATACATCAAACCTTGCTTGATTTAATGTCGTGCCACCAATATGATGTGGTAAAAAAATTAGCCTGTTTGACGAAAGTTTGGACACACACCCCTCACAAACCGGAGCAACTCACTAGAAGGTTCATGGTTCTGAGAGGGAACAATGCATGTTTGATGACGAACGGGAGATGGCTTCCTCTTATGGCCTTAATTTTTTTCTACGTTTAACGTGCACTAATACAACTGTCATGTGAAAATTTCAGGGGTCATTTGACCTTTTAAAGAAATTTAAGTGATTTTCTAACCATTTAATGACCGTAATTCAAATTTGAACTACATCTACATGCAACGCCTAACCAAAATGGTTTGATAAATAATTTTTTTGTGTACTTGTGTGCGAGTTAATTCCATGTGCAGTAAATTAGAAGGAATTTTCAAACATATTGGTCTCAAGGCATGAGCACATGCATGGGGTGCCATGGCATGTTAATTCCAAAAAATTAAAAAATGATCAGAAAAACGTGAAACCTTGCTTGATTTAATGTCATGCCACCAAGATGATGTGGTAAAAAAATTGGCCTATTTGATGAAAGTTTGGACACACACCCCTCACATACCGGAGCAACTCACTAGAAGGTTCATGGTTTCGAGATGGAACAATGCATGTTTGATGACGAACGGGAGATAGCTTCTCGGGGGTGTCGTGCGACATATGCCAACATATGGCTTATCATGGAGGGGGCTAATAATACGTCGCCGGTGCCAGGAAATGGGATAAGGCGCAAACATGCCTGCCGGCGAATCTTACCCAGGTTTGGGGCTCTCCTAGGAGATAACACCCCTACTCCTGCTCTGCAGGGTCTCCGCATGATCACTCAAGCAACAATGGTGGCTACAAGCTTGCTCCTTGAGCTGTTTCTCTAGAGGGGGAAGAAGAGCACGGCTAGCCCTAGCTTACTCGCTCTATGTGTGTGTCCTAAGTTTCTATGAGGCTGAACCCTTTGCATGGGTGCCATGGGGGGTTTATATAGGCCTACCCCCAGGGGTACAATCGTAAACCGGCCGGGTGTAGGACCCAGCTGTCAGTGTCTTGTATATGCCGGCTTCTCCACTGACCGCTGGGCACCGCCGCCTGGTGGGCCCCGCCGGCTGTCTCATACATCGCCGATAGGCCGCGCCCACCGTCTGCGGGTCCTGCTGGCGGCTCAGTACTGTAGCGAGGCCGCTAATGATGTGTGCTTTATCGGGGGGAGCATGGCTACAGTACTCGCCGCCTGGCAGGCGCTCACTGTAGTCACTCCCCGTCTCTTCTAATTAATGGCGCACAAACTCTAAGGAAAGGGGGAAGGCGGGTTGCTGGGAGCTGGCATTCCACCTATGCGGGCTGGCGGATCCCGCCGCCTTCTGGCTTCTCACCGACAGGTAGGGCCCGCCGCCTGGGCCGTACCGACAGCTTGTAGTGGGAGCATGGCCTCCACTGCCATGGGTGATGTCACGGGAGGCGTGGCAATAGTGCTGCGTCGGGAGAGGGATGTTCGCCCAGTATGTTGCACTATAGCCTCGCTCAACCCTGGATTCGGGGGTGGCAGGCGTCGCTGTAGCCATGCCACGTCTCGTCGTCATAACATGGTGCAAACTTCGAGGGCATCTGGTGGCCCCCTGCTAGGAGCCGGCCTCTCTTGAGGCTGCCTGCTGAAGTCGGCCCACCGCGGGGCCGTCTTCTAGGGGGGCGCCTCTCTCGAGCAGCCGGCCACTCGGACCAGTCGGCCTTGAGGAGGCGGCTCGTTGTCTTCGAGGCTTGAGGGGCGCAGCCAGCCCCGATGTCTTGAAACACCATGGTAGGCTGATGAGGCTACCCGTGGGCATTTACTCCGACAGTAGTCCCCAAAGCTGGTGGGGCACCGCTGCTGGGAAGGCGAGAAGCCGCAGCAGCTTCCTACTCTGAGTGATCTGGCGTTCTGGCTTCGTCCGGCTTCTCAAGCGCCGGCTGGTAGGAGCCAGATGGCGCACCAGCAGGGCACTAGGCTGGCCGCCTGCTGCCCGTGTGCCACGCGGCACCAGTATTCTGGACCTGCCTGCCATCCCACGTGCGCGACGGGACGTTGTTGCAGGCCGAGCCCGCCACTACCGGGCCTCGACATGCACGCGGATCCAGTGCGGCTGAGGCAGTCGATTGCCATTCCAAGGTTGCAGTAACTACACGTAGTTATTGCATGGTAAATGCGGGGTCGTGGGTGCAGTTAATCCCACGCCCCCCACGTTCTCGCCCCGCCGGCTTCGCCGTCTGGGGCTATAAGTAGGGGAGGGGGGAAGTGGCAGACGCACGCGCGCCCTCCCCCTTCTTCGTCCTTTCTCTCATTGCTCCTGCCACCGCACCCCTACCTCTCGCCTGAGTGCCTGATGTAGGGTGGAACCCTAATCGGCCAATCTTTCACGAAAGGAGCGGATCCCGCGATGAACACGAAGAACACGAGGGGAAATCACAAAGGGGCACAAAGAGGAACACTCAAATCGACAAGTATGACCACACATGCGCTAGATCCATGAACACAAAGGAAGATACAAGATCCAAAGTCAACAACGGACGATAAAAAAGGTAACCAGTCTTCTTCGTGAGGAGGTCTTGATGTTCTTCTCCGCAAGGAGGTCTTGAATCCAAAGGGATCTTCTCCGTAGAGGCCACGGTCTCTCTCGTGGAGTAGATCCGATGTGGATGAGCAATGCTCTATCTCTAAAATGAGCTAAACCAACGCTAACCCTAAAATTTAGGTGGAGGGGGAGTATATATAGTCTAAGGGGCAAAGGGGTACATGGGCCTTGGCCCAGATGCACTGCACGCAGGCAGGGGAGGCCGGACGTCCGGGCGACGGGCCGGATGTCCTGGGCTTCACGGAGAGCCGGATGTCCGGGCTGGCAGGCCGGATGTCCAGGCTGGAGGAGCTGACTTTGTTGCTCTCTGTTTGGAGGGTACCGGATTTTCGGTGGCGAGGCCGGATGTATGGGACTTGGCGAGGCACCGGATGTCCGGGTTGACGCCGGATGTTCGGGCCTGTAGCACTTGGCGGCTGGGCGGCTGTTGCTGTAGTGGTCGTCTCCAGCGGTCGGATGTCCAGGCCTAGGGCCAGATGTCCGGGTCCTGGATCTGCCTTCTTCTCCTTTCGGCATTCCTCTTCATCCGTGGACTTGGCGGTTTGGCCGACTTCATGTGCATCTTCGGGAGGGTCCTCTTGATACCTAATCATGCATAACATTCCGAACTTAGGTAGTAGCCATGCTTCGAGAGGATCAAATGGGATATCACTAAGGAAAGAAGTCACCTCATTCTCGAGAGCTCTAGCTCTAGCTCGTGTCATGGGGATGATCGTAGGATGCTCCACATTATCTCCCCTCCCTTGGGGAAGATCTGACCTCGGATCGTGATCCTCATCACCATGGAAACGGTTGTTGTGGACGGACTTGTAGTTGGACGGAGTTGAAGACATTGCGCAATCCAAGTACTCCAAGGTGTCACCGGAGTGGTATACATGCAAGAAAAGCAAACACAAACGACACTCGAAAATACAATGGTTAGCGCACACAAAGTGTCCATCATGTAAGAATGAGTCCAGGCGACAAGATTGATCGTGAGAAGGTGCATGCAGCTTATCCAAAAGATATGGAATGGTATGCAAAGCATTCATGGGAGCAAAAACATTCATTATGCACACAAATGTGTTGTGAATATGATCAGTGCAACCACGGTGCAAAATGATATCATAGTGAGACGGTTTATCAATATCATGAATATGGTAATGGATGCTCAATGTGATGTGATCATGCAATTGATGGTAGGCAATATGATCATGATGTATAAATATGCCATAAAGTAAGATCACAACAAATTTGCTAAGGAAATGCACAAGCTCATATATCATGGATGACATGGGAATACAAGATGCAACAAGGTAATCATAATGTGAGTCAATCCATGCATAAGATGCAAATTTGTCATGTGTATGATATGTCCATCGAGCATGACATGTGTGAACACAATCAACTAATATGGAGGTGTTGGTGTACCAATGCTCGATGTCGTGGCATGAGTGGAGGTTTGAAGGTGCATCCAATAAGTCCGAGCTCTCCTCAATGTGAAGGTCTATAGAGCCAATCTTCAATGTCGCTCCTTCGTTGGCGATATATACCATGTAGACAACAAGAAGGAAACAACAATGAAAGAGTGACCCATCCAATATGCATATTTGAGGATGGTTCAAAGGGAAGGAGTTCACCTTTAGGATATTCTCACAAATGTTGGTGTTGCACATCATGTATGCCTTCACATGACCAAATTGTTTCATGATGGTATCGCCTTGTGAATCCTTCAAAATGAATGAACAAGACAAACACTCGGAAAAACAAATGAGGTTAGCGGAAGTGCAAAACCTATCATTCGTTTGGTAAGATACCCAAAAAGTGTATGCATCATGCTCATCATAAGAAAGGACAAGGGAGCATTTCATAGTATGGAGGCATATGATGATGCGAGAACAACCAAATACAATAGGCTCAATCAAGCAAGCATGCATCACAAGTAAAGTGTCCAAGTCACCATGATCAATAATCATAGATGCAACAATTGGAGGCAAGCGACAATGAACAAAATATATCATGTGAGAGGCATGAACATATACGTCATCAACCCAAGAAAGCAAGTAATAATGGAACATGGGTGATGCGACAAAGCAAGCAATCATGTGAATCAAGGCAAGCATGCTAGTAGTGCAAAGATGCAACGTACTAGAAGGAATCATGTCAAGTATGTCATGTGTGCAAATAGTGTGTATGAATAATTCACATGACATATCACAAGCATGAAAGGAGGATATGAGCAAAATAGGATCAATAGCATGAGGCACATGATAAACATGATAATAGCAACAAGGATTTCCACCAAGCATGAAAATACACATAGGAGAAGCATGAAGGTGAATCATGGGTAGATGCAAGCAAGGGTCACAACTGCATGGCAAAGGCATAGAAGCAAGCATAGCAAGCAAAGTGAACACGGTAAAATGAGCATGAAGCGACAAGCGGTATATATCCCATAGCTGTGTGAGAGCCAAGTGAGAGAGATGCGCATAGTCGTTGCATGAAGAGAAAGGTGGTAAGGATAGTCCACGGGATCCCAAGTCATCTTTGCTCTCAAGAGCTCGTTTCATCAACTCTTGGGATTGAGAGGTTGACGAGTATATGTGAGTACCTACACAAAACAAAGAGAAAGGGAAAATTGTGTGTGCGTGGTAGATGTACACATCATCCATCATGATGCGCACGTGCTTGTGTTGGTTAGGACAAAATATCCAATGCTCAAATAAATGAGATGCATGATATGAAACATGTCATCCATCATGATAGGTTTGTTGTTAGGTATAGCATAATGGAGACTCAAATTGTGTAATGCATCACAAGAAATATGTAGAGCATTGTTATTCATGGAATGCATACGGTGCAAGCAATCATGGCAAACATGCAAAGTTTGGAATGCATCAAAATCTCCTAATATGTATGAGGAAACTATGGGGGTCTCCTCATGAACATTAGTGGAAACATCACATGGAGAATATTGACAACATCCAAAACAAAGCAATTTTGGTACATTCTGATCATGGCATGGCATAGTAGATGAATTGCGCAAATCATGTAAAGGAAGCATGGCAATGTCATCACATGAAAAACAAAAGCCAATGACCATCATCTCGTCATCTATGCTATAAGTGCAAATGGGATTTGTTTTAATGTGGCATGCATAGCTACTATGTTGAGATTGAAATGATACAATATGGGAAATCTCACTCATAGCATATGACAAGTTCAATGGATTGTCAAACATTATGTGACCAAAAGAATTTTCACATGATATCCTATGGAGCATAACATCACAACTAGGCAACTCGACATGCTCGTCATCATATTTATCATAAATAGGTAAGTCATGACATGAAGAAGTCGCACTAGCATGAAGCATGGGAATAGGTGGATCAACATTATGCAAGCAATCATTGGTGAGATAGTCCAATGGTGGGACAATAGAAGCACCATCACCTATTTTATCTTTGGAGCATCGCTCATGTGTTGTAGGTGAGGTGTCGAAGACCAAGTCGTGGTCATCTTCATCTTGATGGAACCATGTGGGGGTGCACCATCGTCCACAATGGCCATCGTCATCTCCATTGGAGGTATGGACTCGTCAAGGATAGGTGTGTCGTCATGTAGGAGACCTAGCACCAAAGAAGAATACACACTCAGAGTAGAGGTTAAGTCATTAGAAATCAAAGTGGCCACACATGCCGTCGCAACTACCTCACTCACTAAGTGTTGTGGCTCACTCACTCCCTCTTGGATGCTCGCACTCATATGGTTGGTGGAGTCACTCAAATGGCTCTCAACCTCACATAGAATGTGTGGCATGCTCTCAAGTGTGGGGCTAGTGGTGGTCACACTCATCCTCTCATAGGAAATGCACTCAATGTCACCTATGGTGGAGTCACTCATATCACTCGTGGGGTGGTGGCTCTCCTCACATGGCAATTGAGGCATCTCGTCACATGTCAGTGTCGGAGAGATGGTGGTGCAAATGTCTCCATGCTCAATCATGTCGTGGTCATAGCCGTGGATGAATAGCGAAGATGGCACATCATCACTCTCCTCTAAGACCAAAGATAAGGTCTCATGTGGGGTCTTGTAGCTTGACTCGAAGTATGAGTCCAATATGGGCGTCGTCTTCATGTTGTTGAAGAGGTTCATGCTTGTCGTCGTGGTTGAAGGGGATGGTCCTTTCTCGATCTTCTTGTCACCATCTTGTTGTTGGAGGCCCATATGATGTGGCACCTCGTAGCTTGTGTGCATGACCGAAGGGAAATTACCATGCTCGGCCATCTTCCTTGAGGGGCTTCCGAAGATGGAAGTGTCGCCCTCGCTTGTAGGTGGTCGCCTTGTACTTGATGATGTCGATGTAGGCGAACTCACGGGAAGTAGGCGAAGATGTTGTACGTCCAAAGGCGAAGGTGCCTTGATAGCACTTGGCAAAGATGCCAAAGTGGTGGTGGTAGTAGCCGTAGCGCCATCTTGGTGGTGCTCGTCTCGCGGTCTTTTCTTGTGCTCATGAATTTTGGACTTGGCATGAAGTAGGGCTTGTTGGGACTTGTGCATTTGCGCTTGGTGAGCATCATCATGATGATGTTGGCATTGTCGCACTTGAGCTCGTAGTAGATGTCGTTCGTCGTCGACGTGCACATGTTGCTTGGAGATGGCTTTCCCTTCATGATGAGGTGGATCATGAACGTGATGGTGGTCGCCATGGAGATGTGGACGTGGACGACTTGCGCTTGCATCATTTTTGCGCTCTGAAGACTTGTGATTAGAATGTCGCCGCCTTGAGGATGATGAAGGGGAAGAACGGTTGATCAACAAGGTCTGAATCTCCTCCATCCTTGCATCTTGCTCCTCCTTTTGTGAGGAAAGCTTGTTGTCTATGTAGTCCCTCTTCCTCACTTCGGAGTGGCGAATGTCAATGGAGAGGTTCTCGATGCGCTCTCGCAATCTTGATTGTGCACCTTGCATTTGTCATTGTAGATCGAATATTGACGCTTTGGTGATGTAGTTGTTCACTCCGTCATTGTTGTGGAAGACCGGAGATGAAATGCCTTGCCTATCCATCACTCCAAGAGAAAAATGTGAGTGGTAGAAAGAGAATAACGAATACCAAATGTACCTTGACCGAAGTTGAAAGTGGATCAATGATCACTCCCATGTGGACAAGGAAATACCACAATTGGTACCAATTCTTGTCAGTTTCTCACACCTACACAAATAAGGCTTATGGTGGAGCTCGGTGAGGATAGTGGCACAAAAAATTGATGTGAAATGTTAGCAAGAGTCAATAATGTTGAAAGAGATTCACAAATTCGCAAGTGTAACAAGTAGACCAATATCAATATGTGGCACACGGAAACACACACACGGATCGATAAATGGGGTCGTGCAACCAAGGAATGAGCTCAAAATGTGGAATCCACGGAAAATGCTTTTGTTGCACAACTCTAGAGAGACGCTAACACGATTGCTCAATAGGCGAATACAACACTTGTGCACAACCTATAGGAGACAAAAATCCAACGACTTTCTATCCCAAGTATGCTATGTATATGATGTTCCGGTGGTATGATCCAAGATGATCGGATATGACAATCTTATGCAATGTGGTATGATGCTATGGCACTTGCTTACAAGATCTTTGTTCACTCTTTTTCTTTGCTTAAAAGCTTTTTATTTTTTTTCTGTATGCCACTTTGCGAAATGCACAAACAAAGATGGCAATTGGGTATATACGGGAACAAAATTGAGGCACAAGAGATGATATGATGATACCAATATGATATGGTATGTATGCAATGTATGGTGTAGATCACAAATGTGCACAAGTAACGTTGCCGGCAATACTCAAATGGTTAGTCTCGATAGGCAAGTAACGCAAAATGGGCTAGGGGTTATCAATGCAATGGCAAGGGGATATACAATGGAGGGATACCACGATACCAAGATGATATGGAGGTTACCGTCCTTGGCGGTGATCTTGATGGAGATACCAAGATGATGGAGACTCGTCCCTAAGTAGCTGAAACACCTTAGGAAATGGAAAAACCGCGAACTCAAAATCTCAAATGTCAAATGGTGGTATCGAGATGTGGTGGTGGTTTTGTGGAAGCTTAACGGAATTGCGGAATGGCAATGATGGGTTTTGGAGTACGCAATGCGGAAATGGAGGGTAAGGTGGTGGACTATACACGGTGTCGGAGTTGGAAGCATGGCCCCTAAGTAGCCTAAACACCTTAGGAGACACAACTCACAACACAAACAAAATTGGGTTAGGTCGGGGTGGCAGGAGTGTATGGTTCGTAAGTGTCGGTGTCAATACTAGCGGATCTCGGGTAGGGGGTCCCGAACTGTGCTTCTAAGGAGGATGGTAACAGGAGGCAGGGGACACGATGTTTTACCCAGGTTCGGGCCCTCTTGAAGGAGGCAAAACCCTACGTCCTTCTTGATTATTCTTGATAATATGAGTAGTACAAGAGTTGATCTACCACGAGATCGAAGAGGCTAAACCCTAAAAGCTAGCCTATGGTATGATTATCTGTGGTCCTATGGACTAAAACCCTCCGGTTTATATAGACACCGGAGGGGGCTAGGGTTACACAAGGTCGGTTACAAAGGAGGAGATATACATATCCGTATCGCCTAGCTTGCCTTCCACACCAAGTAGAGTCCCATCCGGACACGGGACGAAGTCTTCAATCTTGTATCTTCATAGCCCAACAGTCTGGCTAAAGGATATAGTCCGGCTGTTCGGAGACCCCCTAATCGAGGACTCCCTCAGTAGCCCCTGAACCAGGCTTCAATGATGATGAGTCCGGCGCGCAGTGTTGTCTTCGGCATTGCAAGGCGGGTTCCTCTTCCGAATACACCACAAAAGAGTTTGAATACAAGGATAGTGTCCGACCCTGCAACATAAGTTCCACATACCACCATAGAGAGAATAATATTTCCACAAATCTAATCTGCTGACACGTTTTGGCAGCATGACATCACGCTACGGCCTGGTAATTATTTGAACCGTTTTCCTTAACCATCCCCGCACATAACGCGAGGCGGTTTCTTGACACGTCTTGTCAAAGCAGAGATCATGTTCCCCTTATTACTAGATTCTCATCAATACAGACATGGGTAACCCAACCGTGCCATCAATTACGACGCTTGGGGGATAAGCGAGTTTTACCAGGCTAGTGGGGGCGCATAGTTTAGTCCTTCCTTATAAAGGGATAAGATCTCACCTTTTTCTATCCATGCCTTCTTCCTCCTTGCTCATCCATTCTCACGCACTCGAGCTCTAGTGCCCAAGTCCGCATCCTCCTTGTCAACTCTCTCCAAAACATGTCTGGAGCGGGAGGCAAGTGGATGGCCTCCTCCGTCATGGAGGGGCACATCAAAAAGTTACGTGGAGCCGGATACTTAGCGGCGGACATTTCGCACCGGCTGCCAGCCGCGGGCAGGTCATCCCTACCCCAGAACCTCACGAGAGGGTGGTCTTCCTCCCCACTTTGTCCGCGGACTGGGGTTTCCCCTCCAACCATTTGTCCGCGGCCTCATGTTCTATTATGGGCTGGACTTTCATGATCTGGCCCCGAACTTCATCCTCAACATCTCGGCGTTCATCGTCGTGTGCGAGGCCTTCCTCCGCATCTGGCCCCACTTCGGCCTGTGGCTAAAGACCTTCAATATCAAGCCGAAGGTGGTGGGTAGACAACAAGCGGAATGCGGCAGAGCCATGGTGGGCAAAATGCCCAACGTTGCATGGCTCGAGGGCTCCTTCGTGGAGACCGTAAAGGGGTGGCAATCAGGGTAGTTCTACATCACCGAGCCGCGCGACACCAACTGGGTGGCGGCCTCCGAGTTTCGATCCAGAATCCCCACGCGGCTCACTTCCTGGAAGGAGAAGGGCCTGTCATGGGGTTCATCGGTGGAGCTGGACAGACTCCAGAAGTGTATCTGGAACATGACAAGCAAGAAACTTAAGCTTGTCAACATAGTCCAGGTCATGCTCTTCTGCCGGATCCTCCCGTGTCAACAACGGGATTTAAACTAATGGGAGTTTGACCCGGCCCGGCACCAGACTCTAAGCAAGCTCTTCGACACAACGCACAAAGACGTCTGGAGGGTGCTGTTCAAGGGTGTCGAGGTCCCTTCCTCTCTCACCGAGGATCGCGGACTAAGCGCGAAGCGCCCTGCGAATCCGGTAAGTTCTATACATCTGGTAGGATATTTATTTCCCATAGCTTAACCATGTGCGGGGTCTGAGCTCCCATGCCTTTAACATGACTGGGTGGAGGCATCAGAGCAGATTGACTGTCCGCCCCCCCTTCCCGAAGACATCGCGGGCGCTCTCTTGACGGAGATGCTGACTCCGGCTCCTTATAAGGTGTCGGAGAAGACCAAGAAGAAGGCCAAGGGAACCCGAAAGAGTTCCCGGCGCCAGGTAGTATCGGACTCATCGTCCGATAACTCTGCGACGCACTCCTCCCATGAAGACGAGGAGGAAGATGAAGATGCTCCCCCTCCAGCTGGGGGAGACAAGAAAAGGAAGGCCGCCTCGACCGGGGAGGCCGAAGGGTCCAAGAAGGGAAGGACTCTTCTTCCGGACTGCTCCACCACTGCCATTGAAGGTGAAGATGAGTGGTTGCTCAGGGCCAAGCCCCTGGCGAAGTCGTAAGTATTCGGATACCAGAGTAACTCATAGCATACCTTTGTCGCACTGCTTCTCCTAACGCTGAATATGATTATGCAGACCGCCCCAAGCCCATATCGACGTATCCTCGTCGGATGGCTCCTTGGATTCGTCGGATAAGGATAGCGATCCACTTCCGACCGCCTCCTCCCCTTGCCCTACAGACAATACCGAGGTATTGTCACAAGGGGCACCGAGCTGGGGGGAGACAGTCCCGGAGGCGCCTCAAGGCGACCTTCCAAACTCCAGGAGCAAAGGGAGCAAGGCTCCCGGGGGCTCCAAGCTCGGCTCTCAGCCGAACACCATGTCGGAACCTCCAGTGGTTCCGGACTCGGGCAGGCGGCCCCCTTCCAGAAGGGGTAAGACGCCCATGCCGGTGACCTCTGTCCATCCAGAGGCACCGGACAACCTGCTGGGAGCGCTTCGCGGCGCTTCCATCAATGAAGAGCACCGCACTATTATGAGTGCGGTGATCAAGAAGGTTCAGTCGGCCAAGAGCGGACTGACTGAAGCCTGTGCCGGCCTTCTAACAAGCTTTGAGGTAAGTTTTTAAAATATAGGAAAAATATTACCGCATAGATAGTAGCCCCTGATGCTCTGTTTGGTGTTCACAAAGAAAAGCCGAATAGAGGATCAAATAATATCTGCAGGAGTCTAATATAAGTATGTCTATATGCGTATGCAGGCTTTGCTGCTGACCTTTGCCGCACTCACTGCGAAGGTCGCCGCACTGAAGCAGGACCTCGAGGGGTCCAAGAAAGAGCTCGGCCTTGCTAAGAGGCAACTCGAGGAGAACAAAGGTAAGTAATACCTAGTCTGTACATATATAAAGATGCGATTGCAAAATGACAAGACCATCATGAATTTGCCAAGGGATACGACCGAAGTGGCGACCCTGAAGCAAGCGCTGTCCGAGGCCGAAAACAAAGCGGCCCAGGAGCGCACCGAGCGGAAAAAGCAAGAGGCACGGGTGGGCGAGGTGCAGCAAAAGCTCCAAGCTCTCGTGACGAAGAGCGAGGCGTTGGAGCTTGACTCGAAGACGCAAGAGTCTGAGCTTCCTGCGGCCCTTGAGAGCGCAAAAAATGCCTAGGCTGAAGCCCAAAAGGCCCTCCAGGAGATTGAGGCGATGAGGAAGATAGCGGCGGGTAAGGCATTCAATATGCAAAGCAAGCATGTATAAGTAAATTACTTGTTACTTACCCTAGTCTGGAGCTCTCCAGGAGCATTCGCAGATTTGCCCCGCAGCGTGTCGGATGCCGCAAAGTTTTACCAGGCCCAGGAGGGAAGCTCGACGGAGAAGCTGTTCTAGTCTCAATATACTGGGACCGAACACCCGATGCCTATGAGCGACCAGCTGAAGCAACTGGTCGAGCTGCAGAAGGCGGCTGAACAGGCCATGGAGAGCTTTATAGTCCGGATGTGGCCTGGCAACGCCCTTCCCAATAGCTACTTCGGCCTGGTGAGGCGGCTTGTGGATGACTGCCCACGGCTGGAAGTCATCAAGCGGTCTGTCTGCATCGAGGGTGCACGCCCGGCTTTTGCCCGTGCAAAGGTGCACTGGGCCAAGATGGACGCCGAGAAGCTGGTGAAGGAGGAGCCACCGCAGGGCAAGGAGCTTCGCCACCCCGAGATATATTATGAGGGTGTCCTGAAGGGTGCCCGTCTTGTAGCGGACAAGTGTGCGAAAGATGTACTATTTGAATGAACTTGCTCGTGTGATCCTGTGGTATGAAAACTTGTTCATATGCGCTATGCAACGCTTGTTTGAATTTAAAATATTACCTTCTATTCGGCTGTTTATCAAATCTGAGAGACGGCTAGTCGTCGACTTCTGCCCCCATGCCACGAGTGCTGGGGTGTTCGGGATAAACCTGAGCACTCTTATTCCCATTTTTGGGTCCTTCGAGGGAGGTGCTCAGCGCAAGGAACAAGGCAATCAGACTATAATGCTTTATCACTCTCACTTAGCCATAGAATTCTATAATTTTAAATTTTGGCGAAGCCCCTAGTATTCAGAAGGCCAAATTTGGGGCGCTATACATGCCTTAAGCCGTACAAAGCCGACTCCTCGCTCTAAGCGGCATAAGTCTTTAGGGACTCGAAACCTCTCAAACAGCGACCAGTCTCTCGCCTTATCATGATAGTCAGTTTTAGCTTTCTCTACTGAGGTGCTTAGCCCAGCTGAACCGGGGCACAATCGCAGTAGTTCTCCCAGTTCTACCTTAACCGATATAGCGGAACGTAAGGTACCAAAACATGGCAGCCGGACAAACCCAACTATTGACCCAAGACATGATTTGGAGCTGATGCATATAATGCTATAAGTTCGGGGTGCCGCACTGTCTAAAGTTTTCGGACTTCTCACGCCGTTTTATGGGGTATGCTTAAGCCCCTAGCGTATTGGCCGTACCAGAGTGTACGGGTGCTGGATGTCATGAATGAACATATACATATATATAAAAAGAAGAATATAAAATGCAATAATAGTCTAGTGTTATGCATTGTTTATTCAAAAAGGTGTGTTAAAGCAGAATGATACAAGTAGTGCGATAAGCAAAAAGTAGGACTATGTGACATGTCCCCTCCAAGGGCAAGCTGAGGAATGGTATTAAAGCAAGTATTTCTCTCGTTATCGTTATCCACCTGGGAGTTCCGTGGTGCGATGCAGCTTTCTGCCTCCTTGGTTGTTGCATCATGTGTTCAGCAATCATACTGCCGGACAAGGTTTCTAGAGATTGAAGTTCTGAAAGAGAGAAAAATAACAAAGCGGGAAGTACCTAGTGCGGTTGAGCCGCGTTTTGAGGCGTGCCGCAGTCATGCCCCCCTCCCCACCTATGCCCATGGTATTTTCAATGCGTAATTATGTACGTGTGGCACGAATTTCGCCGTGTGGCTGGGACTGGGGTGGGGGCCGTATTGCTATGCGAGCTCGGAACGTGCCAGGCGGTCTTGCTGCCGATTACTCGGGGCGCGCTTGAAGGTGTCTGGGTCCTTAATCACCGAACTGGTGGGTTGCCTTAAGAGGCTGCTTTGCGCTTCTGCTGCGAGGGCTGCAGTGTGCTCCTTCGTGCGGAGAGAGCGCTCTATGTTTCCATTAACTGTGATGACCCCCCGAGGTCCTGGCATCTTGAGCTTGAGGTATGCATAATGCGGTACCACATTGAATCTTGCGAATGCGGTTCGCCCAAGCAGTGCATGATAGCCACTGCGGAACGGGACTATATCGAAGATTAACTCCTCGCTTCGGAAGTTATCCGGGGATCCGAAGACCACTTCTAGTGTCACTGAGCCTGTGCAATGGGCCTCTACACCTGGTATGACGCCTTTGAAGGTCGTTTTTGTGGGTTTTATCCTTGAGGGGTCTATACCCATTTTGCACACTGTGTCCTAATAAAGCAGGTTCAGGCTGCTGCCGCCATCCATAAGGACTCGAGTGAGGTGAAATCTGTCAATGATTGGGTCTAGGACCAGTGCGGCGAATCCGCCATGACGGATACTAGTGGGGTGGTCCCTGCGATCGAAGGTGATCGGGCAGGAGGACCATGGGTTGAACTTTGGGGCGACTGGCTCCAACGCATATACATCCCTTAGCGCACGCTTCCGCTCCCTCTTGGGGATGTGGGTTGCGTATATCATGTTCACCGTCCGCACTTGTGGGGGGAACCTCTTCTATCCTCCGGTGTTCGGCTGCCAGGGCTCCTCCTCGTCATCGCTATGTGACCCCTTATCTTTGTTTTTGGCATTTAACTTGCCGGCCTGCTTGAACTCCCAACAATCCCTGTTGGTGTGGTTGGCTGGCTTGTTGGGTGTGCTGTGTATTTGACACGAGCGATCGAGTATACGGTCCAAACTGGATGGGCCCGGAGTGCTTCTTTTAAATGGCTTTTTCCGCTGACCGGGTTTAGAGCCTTTGAATTCGGCATCGACTGCCATATCCTCTATATTGTCGCTGTTAATGCGGCACTTGTGTTTGTTGCGATGTGACCTGCCATTGCCATCCTTGGTATCCGAACTATCATGGTTCTTTAAGATGTTATTGCTACGAGCCAGCCAGCTGTCTTCTCCCACACAAAAGCGGGTCATGAGTGTCGTGAGGGCTGCCATAGATTTCGGCTTTTCCTGGCCAAGGTGCCGGGCGAGCCAGTCGTCGCGGATGTTATGCTTAAAAGCTGCTAGGGCTTCTGCATCCAGACAGTCGACGATTTGATTCTTCTTTGTTAGGAACCGTGTCCTAAATTGCCTGGCCGACTCCTCTGACTGCTGAATTATGTGGCTCAAGTCATCGGCATCTGGCGGTCGCACATAAGTGCCCTGGAAGTTGTCGAGGAATGCGGCTTCCAGATATTCCCAATAGCCAATGGACTCTGCTGGCAAGCTGTTGAGCCAATGCCGAGCTAGTGCTTTGAGCTTGAGTGGGAGGTATTTGATGGCATGTAGATCATCACCGCGGGCCATGTGGATGTGCAGGAGGAAATCCTCGATCCATACCGCAGGATTTGTTGTGCCGTCATATGATTCGGTATTTACGGGTTTGAAACCCTCTGGGATTTCGTGATCCATTAATTCATCTGTGAACAATAGGGGGTGTGCGGTGCCTTTGTACTGGGCTATATCGTGACGCAGCTTAAATGAGTCTTGCCCGTTGTGTTCGGCCCGGCCGGATTTACTTTTACTGTATCTGGCATGACGGTTATCGTCTCACATAGTGGCACGCCCTCGTGATCCGTAGATCGATCTTGCATGTTTTGCTTTGTCCTCCAATATGTCTCGCAGGTCTAGCATGTTTCCCGGTGCCTTGTCATTTTTATTTGAGTGGCGTCGGGGTGCGGGCTGAGTTTTTGGCTGAAATGCCTCTCTATCACGGCCACGAGGTGGCCGGTCAGCCACATCATATGCTGGAGATGTAGGTCTGAGTGCTTCCTCCTCCAGTCGGGGTAGCAACCTACACTTTGGGTAACTCTTGGAGGGGCATTCGAGTTTATATTCCTCGGCCGCAAGGACTTCAGTCCAGCTGTCTGCTAGCAAATCTTGATCAGCTTGAAGCTGCTGTTGCTTTTTCTTAAGGCTATTAGCCGTGGCTATAAGACGGCGCTTGAAGCGCTCTTGTTCGACGGGATCCTCAGGCATGACGAATTCGTCATCGTCGAGGCTTGCCTCGTCTTCGGAGGGAGGCATGTAATTATCACCCTCTGCCTCTCCATCTGCCGCTCTCCCTGGAGGGCTGGCTTCTCCATCCTCCTGCCCTAAATCTTGCTGGAGGGGATTGTTGTCATCTTCGGCACTGTCCGGAGTGCTATTATCTCCTGTGCCGGGGTCACCGCTTTTACTTTGGTGAGACTTAGAGCGGCGCCGCTGACGCCGACGCTTGGGTTGCTTCTTGGAGGGGTCATCCTCCGCTGTCTCGTCGCCATTGCCTTCTTTGGGTGTGTCCACCATGTATATATCATATGATGAGGTGGCTGTCCAGTGCCCGGTGGGCAGTGGTTCCTCTTCGCCTCCCGCATCATCGTCCATACCGTCGATGTCTTCGGAGTCGAAGTCGAGCATGTCGGTTAAGTCGTCGACAATGGCTACTAAGTGGGTGGTGGGTGGGTGGTGAATTTCTTCGTCATCCGCATCCCAATCCTGCCGAACATAGTTCGGCCAGGACTCTCCTGACAAGGAGAGAGACCTCAATGAGTTCAGTATGTCGCCGAAGGGCGAGTGCTGAAAAGTATCCGCGAAGGTAAACTCCATGATCGGCGCCCAATCGGATTCGATAGGCACGGGCACAGGCGGTTGGGAGTCCGTGGCCAGGGAGGAATCCGGTAGTTCGGCGTCACGGCTCTCGTGAAGGGTAAGGTCGATACTCGGCTCGATCGCTGATGAGAGTGCGGCCTCCGTGGCGGGGTCTATCCACCCGTCCATGGATGGCACAGCTGGTTCCGAATTGTGGGTCGGAGCGGTTGCCAGTGCGATCTCCTGAACACTGTCTGATGGTAGAGCTAAATCATACTGATCGTGACTGTGTGTCGCACAAGGCAGGGGCTTGAATCCGTCGAAGATCAAGTCTCCGTGGACATTGGCCGTGTAGTTTAACCTTCCAAACCTGACTTGGTGGCCAGGGGCGTAACTCTCGATCTGTTCCAGATGGCCAAGCGAGTTGGCCCGCAGTGCGAAGCCGCCGCACACAAAGATCTGTCCGGGGAGAAAAGTCTCACCCTGGACTGCATCGCTATCGATGATCGAAGGAGCCATCAAGCCTAATGGGGACGACACAGAGGAACTCTCAATGAAAGCACCAATGTCGGTGTCAAAATCGGCGGATCTCAGGTAGGGGGTCCTGAATTGTGCGTCTAAGGCAGATGGTAACAGGAGGCAGGGGACACGATGTTTTACCCAGGTTCGGGCCCTCTTGAAGGAGGTAAACCCCTACGTCCCGCTTGATTATTCTTGATAATATGAGTAGTACAAGAGTTGATCTACCACGAGATCGGAGAGGCTAAACCCTAAAAGCTAGCCTATGGTATGATTGCCTGTTGTCCTACGGACTAAAACCCTCCGGTTTATATAGACATCGGAGGGGGCTAGGGTTACACAAGGTCGGTTACAAAGGAGGAGATATACATATCCATATTGCCTAGATTGCCTTCCATGCCAAGTAGAGTCCCATCCGGACACGGGACGAAGTCTTCAATCTTGTATCTTCATAGCCCAACAGTCCAGCTAAAGGATATAGTCCGATTGTCCGGAGACCCCCTAATCCAGGACTCCCTCAATAAGCCTATGCGGAAGTGATGGTGGTGGTTGATGAAGAAGTAACCGTCCCTAAGTAGCCTAGACACCTTAGGAGACCCAAATCACTCCTCAAGCAACCACTAATGCGATGGGGAACAAAATTGGTTAGGTTGCAAAAGTCGGTGGTGGTTATGCGGATGATATGGTGGAAGCCCTAGGCAAAGATGCCAAAGTTCCAAACATTTTATGGAGTCAAATGGTTATGGTACTATTTTTGTGGGAAGGGGGATGTCAAGAGCTTTTGAACGAGCTAAAGAACGTCAAAAACGGACCCTGGATGAATTAGTTATGACAAAACGGTGAAACAGGAAAGCTGAAATGTACAGGGGCCGGATGTCCGGGGTGGAGCCCGGATGTCCGGGGCTGTCTGTCCAGAACCGAGCAGATTTAGTGCTCCAGGAGGCGGATGTCCGGCCGGGGACCCGGATGTCGGGCCTGATGGCCCGGATGTCTGGCCCGACGAATCCAGATCTTGTTTGGGGCGGAATTTTTTTAATTGAGGGCGGAAATGGATGATTCCAAAGGCAAAATTGTTGAGATTTCATGGATGGAACATGGGGAAAAGTGGGAATATGCTAGATCCACTCAAAACCAAGCAAATCCATGGATCAAATCCAACAAAACTTCATCAAACCAACAAATCACAAAAAAACATTGGGGCTATTTTTGGTGGGGATTTTCGAAATTGGGGAAGAACACAACAAAATTAGGCTAGAAAACGAAGAGGGGAGGCTCTGAAATCATGATCAACGTAGATCATGATACCAAGATGATGTAGGGTGAAACCCTAATCGGCCGATCTTTCACGAAAGGAGCAGATCCCACGATGAACACAAAGAACACGAGGGGAAAACACGAGGGGAAATCACAAAGGGGCACAAAGAGGAACACTCAAACCGACAAGTATGATCACACATGCGCTAGATGCATGAACACAAAGGAAGATACAAGATCCAAAGTCAACAATGGACAATACAAAAGGTAACCGGTCTTCTCCGTGAGGAGGTCTTGATGTTTTTCTTCGGAAGGAGGTCTTGAATCCAAAGGGATCTTCTCCGTAGAGGCCGCGGTCTCTCTCATGGAGTAGATCCGATGTGGATGAGCAATGCTCTATATCTAAAATGAGTTAAACTAATGCTAACCCTAAAATGTAGGTGGAGGGGGAGTATATATAGACTAAGGGGCGAAGGGGTACATGGGCCTTGGCCCAGATGCACTGCACGAAGGCAGGGGAGGCCGGACGTTCGGGCGACGAGCCGGATCTCCGGGGCTTCACGGAGAGCCGGATGTCCGGGTTGGCAGGCCGGATGTCCGGGTTGGCAGGCCGGATGTCCAGGCTGGAGGAGCTGAATTTGTTGCTCTCTGTTTGGAGGGTGCCGGATTTCCGGGGGCGAGGCCGGATGCCCAGGACTTGGCGAGGCACCGGATGTCCGGGGTTGACGCCGGATGTCCGGGGCCTGTAGCACTTGGCGGCTGGGTGGCTGTTGTTGTAGTGGTCGTCTCCAGTGGCTGGATGTCCGGGCCTGGGGCCGGATGTCCGGGTCCTGGAGCCGCCTTCTTCTCCTTTCGGCGTTTCTCTTCATCCGTGGACTTGGCGGTTTGCCCGACTTCACGTGCATCTTCGGGAGGGTCCTCTTGATACCTAATCATGCATAATATTCCGGACTTAGGTAGTAGCCATGCCTCGAGAGGATCAAATGGGATATCACTAAGGAAATAAGTCACCTCGTTCTCGAGAGCTCTAGCTCATGATCGTTTCATGGGGATGATCATAGGATGCTCCGCATGAGTGCTACAGCAGCCCACTGCCGTCCAGTGCATTATTCCTACAGCGTCGCTGCTCCGCCGTAGGCTTGCCAACTCGTCGTCGTCGCGCGCCATCGTCGTGCTCGAATCCTCATGGCGCTAGCCGGGGCTTGGGACGGCTCCAACGTCCATGAGGACCACATCGCGTTCCTCCACCAGAAGCTATGTCTTCCCGGCGAAGGCCTCGTGGAGGCGCGTCCCCCGCCCGAGACGAAGATCTCGCCGGCGCCGCGGGAAGGCGAGCGGGTCGTCTTCCGCTCGCACTTCATCCGCGGCTTTGGCTTGCCAGCGACCGACTTCTTTCGCTCCTTCCTCTGCTTCTACCGCCTCCAGCCGCACCACCTGACACCGAATATGGTGCTGCTGCTGTCGGCGTTCGTCACCCTCTCCGAGGGATATCTTGGCATTCCCCCACCATCGAGCCGTGGGGGGGGGGGATTCTTCTACACCAAGCTCGGAACCGCGGCCAAGAACGAGGCGGCCCAATGCGGCGCCTTCATCACGGTAAGGTGCCCGGGGACCGGCAACTCCTTCCCAGCCATCAGCCTGACGTAGTCTGTCAAGCTGTGGCAAAAATGCTACTTCTACATGAAGAACGTGCACCCGGAGCATGACTTCGTCAACTTGCCGGCCTATCAAGCCTGCCCGCCGTCTGGAGCCCACCACAACTGGACTTTCAAGCCAAAGAAGCTATCGGCCGCCTCCATAGCCGCCATCACCCGGCTCGAGCAGATGGTGGAGTCGGAAGGCCTCTAGGCCTCGGATCTGCTGACCGCCTTCGTGGCGCGCCGGGTTCTCCCTCTTCAGAGCTGGCTTCATCTGATCAGTCGGATGAGTGGGCACTGTGACCCTTGCCGGATATGCATGAAGGAGATGCCAGACGTGGAGGTGGCCCTTCTGGTTTACTACATCTCGAACTGCAAGCTCTTGGAGGGGGAGTGGCAGTTCGGTAAGCGGTCATACTCCAGAGCCAACCCTCCGCATGCCGTAAGTCTTTCCGTTTCTTTTTTCATCTTTCTCTTGTGCCAGGTTCTGCTTTCGTCGGCTGTTCAGCCAGCCACTTGTGCAGATTCTTTCGTCCCAGCAGGCGGTTAACACTCTGGAGGAGGGCCAGGAGTACCTGCCGGACAGGTCCAGGAGCGACGTGGACGACCCCAATTTGGGAGCGGCCGCCTTGGAGGACGACGCCATAGGCGGTGGCGGTGGAGCAGGCGGGTCCCGTGGAGGCGACATCGAGATGTGGCCAGACGATGACGACGACAAGCCCGAAGCGCGCCGTCCCCATGGAGCTGACAAGGCGGGTGCGAGCTCATCAGCTGCGGCAGGTGGTGTGCAGAAGCACCGGGCCGCCGTGCCACTTTTCGGCAGCCACCACTAAGCGGCGAGAGGCCACCATGAAGGCGGCCCAATTTCAAAGGGCTCCGAAGCAGCCCCCAGTGGTGTCCGCGTAAGTGCCCAACCCCCACCGAGTTTCTTCTTTGCCTCTTTTCATGCGAATTTTCTTCTGAACTTCCTTTGCAAAACTCCTTCTAAGTTTATCTTGTTTGAACAGAGCCTCGCTCTCTCTTGAGTGGTCGGCCTCCGCTTCCATCTTCGGGGGGATGGAGAGATCGGCCAAGACCCGCAGCGTGGACCCGCTCACCGAGCTCCAGGTGGCGATGGAGCAGAACATGCAGGAGGAGCGTGAAGAGCGGGAGGAGGCGGAGCGGCAGAAGGCGGCACCGGCTGAGGCGGCGCAAAAAGAAGCTGATGCAGCCGCCAAGGCCTAGACTAATGCCGTAGACAGAGAGCGGGCGGAGGCAATTTCCAAGGCCCGGGCGGAAAAGGCCACGAACAACCAGGCGTCACAACTTATCATCCCTCTGTGCGCCGCTTTACCGGCGCCAGAGGTCCAGGTGCCGGCTGGAGGAGTCGGTGACGACCAGCCGGCCTTTGGGAGAGAAGAAGGCGACGACATCATGCTGAGGGTGGAGGCACCTCAGCCAGCGCCGGGTGTCCTGTTACAAAGCCGTCAGCTGGACGCGCCGCAAGAGCTGCCAGCCGGCGGTGAGCTGGTGGTGGGATCCACCCCCGTGGCCAATACTCCGATGCGTCGGCGCGCGGTGAAGGCAACGTCGGCGCCACAACCGCATATGATCGAGGCCGCGAGCTCGTCGGCCCTAGAAGCAGAAGCCACCGGCGTCATTCCGCCAGAGTGGATGCTAGGATGCAGGTCTGGCGTGCTGAACAGGGCGTCGCAAGACATCCAGGCCCAACCCCAAGCCTAGGGTGAAGCCATCCGGGTACGTCCGCTGACCGCTTGCTTGACTCTTGTAATCTTTTTTTGAAAACCTTCTATGAACATCTTCCGTGGGGGCACGCCAGCGCACCCATTGGGTGTAGCCCCTGAGTTCCAGGTCGGCTACTGAGCAGGCAGCTCAGAACTTAAAGGTAGGTTCCGAGTGCTAAACTTCTTTCTTTTATTGTTTCCAATGCAGGACTATCACAATATCCGCGCAGCCACCCACAACTCCCAGGTCCGGGAGCTCGCTAGGTGGAATCATGAGCTGGCTGAAAGCCGGAGTAAGTACCCCGTTCCTTGCCCACGCGGGAGCACGCCAGCGCACCCGTGGGGTGTAGCCCCTAAGATTCAGGCCGACTGCTGAGCAGTCGGGCCGGATCTTCCGGCAGCTACGCTTTTCCTTTGATGTGTTCTTGACCATCTTCTCTTATTTGCTTTCTGCAGGAGCCAATGCCGCTTTGCAACAACATCTGGGCGAGGCCCAGATCATGTTGAGTGTTAAGGAGGAGGAGGAGCGCAGCAAGGCAGAGCTAGAGCGCGACCGCCTGGCCAAAAAGCTTTTTGACCAGGCGGACAAGCACAAGGCGGAGCTCGACAAGCTCAAGGAGGCGGAGGAGGCCCTTGAAGCCGAATTCCAGACTGAGCGCTAGAAGTGGGCGGACAAGGAGAAGGCTTTGACCGATGGCTACAACGAGATCGAGGACATGCTCAATGGTAAGTCGCTTTTTCCCTTCTTCAGTCTGCTGACTTGTCTTACAAGCCGGCCTCTGACTTTATGCATGTTTTTTATTCTTGCGCAAAATACTTTCCTGGTCATGCCGTTGCCGTAGGCCAGGCCATTGAGGCTCGCCGTGAGGAGCGAAGGCTGGCTGGCACAGAAATTGCGTCCAATGCCCCGCGGACCCTTGCCGAACAGCTCTTCAGCATCCAAGCTCGTCTCCAGTCGGCGCATCGGGTGCTTCACCGTCTGCAGCGCGCCGGAGCCCAGGTATCCTCCGCCCTCTGGCCAGGCACTCCAGCCCTGCGCACCCCCAGTTGGACCTCCGACTGGTTGGAGGTGGTCGTCGGCCGCCTTGAGGCGTGGAAATGCTCTGCAGCCCAGGTAGGTGCAAGGCGGGCCCTGGAATTCGTCAAGGGGTGGTACCCTGATCTGAACATAGACCAGCTTGCCACCCTCCGTGCTAAGGCTGCTGAAGAGCTGGTGGTGGTGGCGCCCGACCTATATCGCCGCGCCGTGATGATTGCTGAGTATACGGACACCAACATCTTCCTCCCGGAGCTGACCGAGGAGGGTGAGCAGGCGCCACCCAACTTGTTCTGGCTGAACCCGGAGGAGGGCGAGTAGTCGGTGGAGGTGATCGCCTCTAGCGACGAAGGCGAGGAGGAGGAGGATGAGGACGACGAGGACGATGCGCCGGATGGTGAAGTCGAGCGCCAGCCTCAGCCCGACCAGGCTTCGACCAACGGGCGGCACACCGACGAGCTGACTGTCGCTGGAGCTGATCAGGCCGAGACCACCCAGGCGGCCTCTCCACCACCCAGAGCTTCGAGCTCCTCCGACCCCTCCGATCCGGCTGCAGCTCCCTTGGCCTAGGAGGACAAGCTATCCTTTTCTTTTCCTGTCTTGTAATCTTTTGAACAATATTGTTAAGCTTGCGCAGTTCCACCCACTGGGGGTGTATTCAAACTTCATTGAATGTTGGCCATGTGCCTTTAAGTAAATTAGTTCTGCTGATTCCCGACTTGTCTTTCTCCTTCTGCTCTTTTGGCTTTTTTCCTTTGACGCCTTCCCTTAGTTGTCGTCTTGCCAGCCGGACAGCCGCTCTACGGTCTGTGGCCGGGTCAAGTACATGGCCGCTTTGGGAAGGCAACTACTTAGCCGTTTGTAGAGCGTAGGAAGTTAATTTTTAGAAACCGGACGGCCGGCTGCTCAACAGCCGGTCAGCAAGGCAAGGAGCCGACTTGGCCTATGTGAATGCTTTGGTCCTTAGCCATTTTTCGTGTAGGCACCGCTTCCTGCCTTTAACTCTTGCCAGCCGCACAGTCGCTCTGCAAGCTGTGGCTGTTGGCAAGAGAGGGCCTAGGTGTTAACACACTACTTGTCCGACTACAGGAAGCATTGACATAGTACAAGGCGGCAAGCCCCCGGGCCGACTGGTCGAACCTGGTGCCGGGCGGGAATAATGAAAGGATACATTCATAGGCGCAGAACTTATCATATATATAAAGAGGGTAGCCCCCGAGTACTCCTCGAGGGACCCGATGTCTTAGTGCTTAATACAAAAGGTAGCGTGGTACATACTGCATCAACTGTAAAATCTTCGGAGGAGGTTTGCGCTCCAAGGACGCTCTGATTCCTTGCCAGAGTCATCTCTCTTGCGTGCTCTAGGCTTCTGTGCATCGATCAAGTAGTAGGAGCCATTGCCCAATGCTTTGCTGATGATGAAGGGGCCTTCACATGGGGCCCAGAGCTTGTGCTGGCCGGCTGATCGCTGGATCAGCCGGAGCACAAGGTCTCCCTCTTGGAAGGATCTTGGCTTGACCTTCCGACTGTGGTATCGGCGTAGGCTCTGCTGGTAGATGGCGGACCGGCTGAGTGCTAACAGCCGGCCCTCTTCTAGCAGATCGACGCCATCTTCTCGTGCCTCCTTTGCTTCCGCCTCTGTGTACATGGTGACGCAAGGTGAGTCGAACTCAATGTGAGTTGGAATGACAGCCTCGGCCCCATATAGAAGGAAGAAAGGAGTGAAGCCAGTAGATTTGTTCGGTGTGGTGCGCAGGCTCCAGAGAATGGCTGGCAGCTCGTTGATCCAGCAGCCGGCCGACCGCTCCAGAGGCTCGACCAGTCGGATGCCCTGCGTCGCGCAGAAACGAGCCAAGGCTCGTTTGGCAAAATTTGTGCCATTATCAATGATGATGTTGTGCGGCACACCGTACCGGACGGTGATATCGGCGATGAAGGTCACAACAGTCGTACCGTTCAATTTCTTGATTGGCTTTGCTTTGATCCATTTGCTGAATTTGTCCACGGCGACAAGTAGGTGGGTCATGCCGCCGCGTGCTGTCTTGAATGGTCCCACCATGTCCACCCCCCACACGACAAAGGGCCAAGTGAGGGGGATGGTCTTTAGTGCGGAAGCCGACAAATGTTGTTTGGAACTGAACTTCTAGCACCCTTTGCAATGTTTGACCAACTCCTTGGCATCTTCCAAAGCAGTCGGCCAGAAAAAACCATGGCATAAAGGCTTTGGCGACAAGGCTTCTCGAGGCCGCGTGGTGGCCACACTCGCCTTGGTGGATATCCTTGAGAATTGCTTGGCCTTTCTCTAGCTCTACGCAACGCTAGAAGACTCCAGTCATGCTACGTCTGACAAGCTCCCTGTTTGCTATCGTGTAGGCTCCTGCCCGGCGTTGCACCTGCCAGGCCGAGATCTCATCAGCCGGCAGCTCTTTGTTCACCAGAAATTTGAGGATGGGCTATGCCCATGATGGAGCCTGAATTTCTTCTACTGCCACTACGGCTACTTGCACTAGGGTGGTTGGGCTGGGAGGTGGTGGGCTGGCTGCCGCTTGCTGCATCGTTGAAGTCTCTGGGCCGACTGACGCAGCCCCGGGCCGGGTTGTGGAGTTCCCGGGCCGGGTGCGGCTCCTGCAGTCCCTGTGCAGCCAGCCGAAGTCCCCGAGCCGACTGCCGCAGCCCCCAAGTCGGATACGACCTCTTCGGGAGGAGCCGGCACGAAGATGGACTCGGATTCTGGAGAAGGCTTGATCGATGGCTTGCGAAGGTACTGAAGGGAGACGACGGCTGGTATTGCTTGAAGGCTGGAGCCGATCCATGCTAGAGCATCATCTGGCTCGTTTTCATTCCGTGGCACATGAAGGAACTCGCACCCCTCAAAATATACGTTGAGCTACTGAACAAGGAAGCAGTAACTTGCCATGTTTGCATCCTTACCATCCCAATTGCCAGATGACTGCTGGACCACCAAGCCGGAGTCACCGTAGCACAGGATCCGGCGGATGCCAATTTCCTTGGCCAGCCGGAGGCCGTGTATGAGCGCCTCGTACTAGGCCACATTGTTGGAGGCGGCAAAGTGGATTTGCAATGTGTATCGGAGCTTGTCACCTTTGGGTGAGGTGCGGACAACGCCGGCTCCCAAGCTAGTGCGCATCTTCGAGCCATCGAAGTGCATCCGCCAATAGGTGGAGTCCGGAGGTGGCGGCAGGTACTGGGTCTCGGCCCAGTCGACGAGGAAGTCGGCCAGTGCTTGGGACTTGATGGCGGTGCATGGCAGGTAGAAGATGGTATAAGGGGCTAACTCGATGGCCCATTTGGCCACCTGGCCAAATGCATCTCTGTTGCCAATAATCTCAGCAAGTGGAGCAGTGCAGACAACAGTGACCAGGTTCTCTTGAAAGTATGGCTTCAGCTTCTTGGCTGCGAAGTGCATGCCGTAGCACATTTTCTAGTAATGGGGGTAGTTCTGGTTTGAGGTTGACAACACCCCGCTCAAATAATATACATGCCTCTAGACCAGCTGTGCCTTGCCGGCCTCTGGGTGTTCTATCACCATGACAACGCTGACGACCTGGCTGGTGTCGGCAATGTAGAGGTACATGGGTTCCTTATTAGCTGGAGCCGCCGGGACAGGCGGCGTGGTCAGCATCTTTTTCAACTAGAGAAAAAATTCGTCCACCTTGTCATTCCACTCGAAGTGAGTGGTTTTCTTCATGAGCTGGTACAGGGGAAGAGCCTTCTCACCCAACCGACTGATGAAATGGCTGATGGATGCCAAGCAGCCGGTGAATTTCTGGACATCTCTCTGTCGGGTGGGTCTCTCCATCCTCTCGATGGCCTTGATCTTCACAGGGTTGCACTCGATGCCGCATTCTAAGACCAGGAAGCCAAGGAGCTAACCGGCCGGTAGTCCGAAGACGCATTTCTCTAGGTTGAGCTTGATCTGAAACCGGCACAGATTTTCAAAAGTTTCCTTGAGATCTTCAAAGAGAGTGCCGCGCTTCTCCGTCTTCACCATGATATCGTCAAAATAGACATGGGCGTTTCTGCCAAGCTGCTTGAGGAGGCACTTCTGCATGCAACACTAGAACATGGCACCGGCATTTCTCAAGACGAACATCATGGTCAGGTAGCAGAAGGCTCCAAACGGTGTGACGAAGGCGATCTTCAGGTGGTCTGCCCAGATCAACTTGATCTGATGATATCCTGAGTAAGCATCCAAGAAACTCAACAGCTTGCATCCGGCTGTGGAGTCTATCACTTGATCAATCGGAGGCAAAGCAAACAGATCCTTTGGGCAAGCTTTGTTGATACTGGTGTAATCAATGCACATGCGCCACTTGTTGTTCTTCTTCAGTACCGGGACTGGGTTGGCAAGCCACTCTAGAAAAAACACTTCCATGATGAAGCCGACTGCCAGAAGCCGGGCTATCTCTTCACCAATGATTCTTTTCTTCTCCTCCGTGTAGGGTAACGTAGTAGAAAACAAAAAAATTCGGACCTATGCACCAGCCCAGGACCACTATGGAGACTGCATACATGGTTTGATCTTTTTCGTTACCGACTCGTAGCGCAGCGGGAAGTAGAGTCGATGACGATCGGCGGTGCAGATCCCTGCAGCTAGGATTTAGAACCTCCCAACCGCGAGAATGTATACCCTCATATGCCCCTCGGACAGCCCTCCGGGAGGTGGTCGAACAGTCCCCCAGACGGTGCCGCGAACAGCCACTACAAAAAAAAGACACATCCGTGACATTTTGGGCCGAACGAAATTTTTCCTATCATACTTATGACACTTCTATGACGATAATTGTGACAAAACCCGGTATCATCATAGATGTGGTGGGGTCCTACTTCTATGACAAAAAATGATGACAGAAAATGGGCTTTTTGTCCTGGGCGGGCCGGAGACGCAGCTGCATGACATTCTTTGGGCCGTCCATGACGGAAAAAACCGTGGTAGAAGCGAGGGCGAGGAAAATATCAGGGTGTTCCCGGTTACGGTGGGTGGTCGGGGCCGAGCGATGCGCGTTTCTCTCGTACACTTACGCCCGTGGGTGCGAGGCATTGGGCTCTAACTGAACCCGAGCGAGGCGTTGGGCTCTAACTGAACCCGAGTGATTGCACTGCAGGCTACGCGTTACTGAACCCGAGCGATCGATCGATGGGTGTTAACTGAACTCGATCGAGCGATTCCTTCGCTACTGCTGCTAACTGAAGCCGAATGATGCTGCCTCTGGATGAACAGTGAGTGTTCCTGGGGGGTTTGGATGAATAGTTCCCGGTGGGGGTGGATGAACAGGACCCCGTGGTGTTGCCCCTGGATGAACAGGACCCCGATCGATCGAGCCAGTTGGAGCTGGATGAACTGGACCCCGTGGAGGGCAGGATGAATAGGACCACCCCGTGGAGGGCTGGATGAGCAGTAGACGGTGGAGGGCTGGATGAACAGTAGCCCGTGGAGGGGTGGTTGAACAGGAGCCCGTGGAGAGGGCGGGTTGAACAGTAGCCGGTGGAGTAGCGCGTGGTGGAGGCTCGATGAACAGGAGCCCGTGGATGAACAATCACAGGTGGAGGCTGGAGGAGGTCGACGGTGGATGAATAGTAGCCCGTGGAGGCTGGAGGGGGTCGACGGTGGAGATGAACAGTATCCCGTGGAGTCCGATCGGTGTCAAAACTGGCGGATCTCGGGTAGGGGGTCCCAAACTGTGTGTCTAGGCCGGATGGTAACAGGAGGCAAGGGACACAATGTTTTACCCAGGTTCGGGCCCTCTTAATGGAGGTAAAACTCTACGTCCTTCTTGATTGATATTGATGATATGGGTAGTACAAGAGTAGATCTACCACGAGATCAGAGAGGCTACACCCTAGAAGCTTGCCTATGGTATGATTGTCTGTTGTGATTGTTGTCCTACGGACTAAAACCCTTCGGTTTATATAGACACCGGAGAGGGTTAGGGTTACACAAGGTTGGTTACAAAGGAGGAGATATCCATATCCGTATTGCCTAGCTTGCCTTCCACGCCAAGTAGAGTCCCATCCGGACACGAGACGAAGTCTTCAATCTTGTATCTTCATAGTCCAACAGTCCGGCCAAAGGATATAGTCTGGCTGTCCGAAGACCCCCTAATCCAGGACTCCCTCAGTAGCCCCTGAACCAGGCTTCAATGACGATGAGTCCGGCGCGCAGTATTGTCTTCGGCATTGCAAGGCGGGTTCCTTCTCCGAATACATCACGGAAGGATTTGAATACAAGGATAGTGTCTGAACCTGCAAAATAAGTCCCACATACCACCATAGAGAGAATAACATTTCCACAAATCTAATCTGCTGACACGTTTCGACAACACGACATTATGTCACGGCCCGATAATTATTCGAACTATTTTTCTTCAACCAACCTCACACATAACGCGAGGAGGTTTCTTGACACGTCTTGTCAAAGCAGAGATCGTGCTCCCCTAATCACGGGATCTCATCAATACGGTCGTGGGTAACCCAACCGTATCTAGGACTCCTAGATTATAGGCAAGTCCCAAATGGCTACGGAGAGGACGCTTGATATTCACCCGCTTTATAAAGGGACACGACTTTTACTTTTTTCCCTCCCGTGCTCAATCGAATCCTTCCCCCGCCTCGAGTTCTAACACCCAAAGCCCAGGTCAGGTGCTCCAGATCTTCAATCATGTCCGGATCTAGCCTTCAAGGCTGGTGGATTCCCTCCTCCATTACGGAAGAAGATATCAAGAAGTTGAGGGAGGCCAGATACCTGACCGCCGAGGTTTTGCATCGGCTGCCTGCTCGAGGGTAGGTCGTCCCTACTCCTGAACCCAACGAAGACGTTGTGTTCACCTCCCACTTCCTCCGAGGTCTAGGCCTCACTCTGGATCCCTTCGTTAGGGGGCTAATGTTTTATTACGGGCTAGATTTCCACGATTTGGCCCCGGACTCCTTTCTCCACATCTCATCATTTATTGTTGTATGTGAGGCCTTCCTCCGCATTACCCCTCACTTCGGCCTATGGCTCAAGACCTTTGACGTGAAGCCGAAGATGGTCGAGGGGCAGCATGTAGCGTGCGGAGGCGCATTAATAAGCAGGATTACTGGAGCTCCATGGACAAAGGGTTCTATGGCAACGGGAGTGGTTTTACATCACAGCTCCCAGAAGTGCCAAGTAGGTGGCTGCCCCTTCTTTTCGCTCAGGCCCTCCCCCACAACTGATGTCATGTATTAGCAGAGGGCTGAGCTGGGGTCCCGCCAAGGACGTGCCTGTACTGCAAAGCCGCATTCAAAATCTCTTCAATGGAGATTTCAGTTTGATTATGGTAATACAAGTCATGCTGGTTCGACGAATCCAGCCATGCAAACGCCGGCCTCTTCGCATGTGGGAGTTAAACCCAGAAGGACCGCGCGCTATTCAGGATTTCCTCGGCCTGACGCATGATGAGATGTATAGATCAGTCTTTGGACCTCAGATAGAGTGTCCGGATACTACCGAGGACGTGGGCCTGAGCAGCAACCGCACCGCCAACCAGGTAAGTTATCCTCTGGCCGAACACGCTGTCTTTCATTTATCATGACGTTATTCTGAGAAATTGCTCTTTGACCAGGACTGGATAACAAAGGCGAAGATGATTCAGTGTTCGGCCCCCCTTCCCGAGGGTTTGGAAAATCCGGTACTAGAAAAGATGCTCGAGCTAGCACCTTGCCCGGAGCCTTCAAAGGAAGACAAAGGGGGGAATAATGAGGGCGAAAGCGGGCCTCCATCACTACCTATTCCGACCGAGGGAACAAGCTCCTCCGTGAGGGAGGATCACCGAGGGGAGGAATCAGACATTCTCTCACCCCAGGGGAGGAAGAGGACTACCGCTGAAGATTCGGAAACCAAGGTTTCCAAGCGGGAGAAGAAATCTCCAACAGAGGGTCCTGCCTCGGAGGGTGCTCTTGCCGCACAAAGTACGCACGGGGATCAGCCCTCTAACGAGCTGTAAGCAATTAAAAAGTACTTTCATAGTGAAGATTATTACCTTACCTCTGAGGAAAATAACCAAAGTATTTATCCTGCAGTTCAGATCTTTGCCCTTCTCAGCAGAGCTCGTCTTCGGGGGATCTTCTTTCGGAGATGTTGGAGAGCGAAATGCCTCCGCCGGACTCCTCCGCTCAAGAAGCAGACGACCTTGAAGTGTCGTCACGGAGGGCCTCTCCGGATCCAGTGAGGCCAGAAGATAATCCTATAGTCACCCGAAGTCCCCAGCGTTCGGCTCTCGAAGAGAGCAAACAGAAGAGTCCAGAACCGACTGGTATGCGGTCGGACATACTGAGAGAGCTGTTGGAGCGAGCGGCCATCTCAGAAGAGCACCGTTCATTGATGGGTACGGTGATGGAAAGGATCTCATCTGTCGAAAGCGGGTTGCATGATACCTTTATGAGTCTACTAACGGGCTTTGAGGTACGTAAAATGATGTACATTTGTGATGGTACCGCACATTTTTAGGTGTGCCCTGTGTAGGTAGTAGCCCCTGAGACTCTGGTTGTCGCCGAGAACGGCGGCAAATAGAGGGTCATAGTCCCAGGCAATAACCATACCTCTTTAATGTGCAGGTAGTGGGAGCTCCGGTGGCTAGCCGGACTCATGAGATTGCTGAACATAAGCGGCAACTATATGCGGCAGACGCCGACATCGAGCTTGTAACAAGCGGCTTGACGAGTCATAGGGTAAGTGTTATTTTCTGGTGAATGCCACATAGTAAGAGTAGCATGATGCCAATATCTTTAATATATTGTGACTGCAGATGGAGCTGCCACCGTGGAAACCCTGCGGGCGGAACTTGCCCGAGCCAAAGAACAAGCAAGGATTAGTAATGCGGCTGCTTTGAAGGCGGCTGAAGAGTTGAAAGCCGAGAAGGCCGCGCATTGCGAGAGCAAAGAGAAGATGGCCAAGATGGCCGTAAAGTTAAAAGACACTGCCGACCGTTGCCAGTTCCTTGAAAAAGAAAACCGAGCGAAGGCAACGGACCTTGAAAAGGCCACGATGGCGAACAAAGACACCTGCTCTGCTATGAGAGCGAAGAAGGAGGAGCTACGTGAAGCCGGGGATATTGCGGCTGGGAAGCCCTTCATGCTACGGAGAAAGTTCGGAGATCCACGGTATGCCCCTCTGGATCGGCTGTGGAGTTCGGCAGACGCATATATGGACTTGGCGGCGAGCACTGCCGATGCAGCCAAATACTTCCAAGGTCAAACAGATCATGAAGTGGACAAGTTGTTCTGGTCGCAATTCAACGTTCCAGAGCGTCCGCTTCCATTGACTGATCAGCTAGCTGAATGGGCCGAACTGAATAGGTTGTCCGGACTCGCCATGAGGTCTATCGTGGATCAGCTGTGGCCGGAAAAGCCGAAGCCAAACATCTATTTCAGCTTAGTGCAGCAGTTCCTTGGTGCGGTGCCGCGCATCAATGCGCTGAAGAGGTCGGCATGCATAGAAGGCTCGCGGATGGCCCTTGCCCGTGTTAAAGCTTATTGGGCGGAGATGGATGCTACCACTGTTGTGGCGCAGGGTTCGGCCATATGCCGAGTGGCTGCCGAGCACTATTTCGAAGAGGTTCTCGAGGGTGCTCGTTTGATAGAGGCCCAGTGCTCGAAGAATATTATGTTTGAGTGACATGTATTCCCATTGTAAACACAATGTTTTTATGAAATTTATTAAGGTTGTGTTTATACTTTTGCCTGAAAGTAATATGATGCCTCCTGTGCGGCTGTTTATGTATACATGTGTATAACCTGAATGATTGCAGTCGTCGGCTTCAGCCCCCACGCATATAATGCGGAGGTGTTCGCAGAAGACGCATGTTCACACTTAACCCAACGTCTTGGTCCTATTAAGGAGGTGATAGCGCAGCGAACAAGGCAACCAGACTATAATGCTTTAACACTTTCACTTAGCCATAGGAGTTTGAAGGTGGGGCTACTATATAGCTCCTGTTGGCTCCGCATTCTCCCGAATTCGGGGTGCGTACATGCCTAGCCGAGAAACGGCCCTTCGTTAAGGCGGAGGAATTCTAACATTCCGATAGGTCATCGAGTGGTTGACCAGTCTCACGCTATATCATGACAGTCAGTTTTCAGCTTTCTCTACTAAGGTGCTCGTTCGGATGACCGGGGACACAATCGCAGTAGTTCTCCTAGTGCTACCTTAGCCGATAGAGCGGAACGTAAGGTACCAAAACATAGGAGCCGGGCAAACCCAACATTTGACCAAAGACATGATTTGGAGCTGATGCATATAAGGCCAAACTCGTGAGGCCAAACACTCCCTAAGGTATTCGGTCTTTATGGTATAAACCGGGCCTAAATAGTGCCCTTTGTAAGAAGCCCCTGGTGTCCAGGTACATGCATTATTCTGACGTGGCCACATGCCAAGATGCCAGCATCCTTCTCAATTGTACTGAGAATCCGGGGGATGTGTGTCAACAAGAGACAATAAAAAAGGTTGACGCAGGGTCTTAATCTAAAAAGAATCCTTGGGACGGGTCCCTGCTGCACGTCTGCGCCTGTGTCTCCGTTGTGCCGTATCCTGGACGGGTGTAGCACGATGGTCATCTGTAAAAGAGAGAAACTTAGGTGAAAAGTTGTCATGCAAAAGGTAGGTTTGAAGAAACCATGTATAATTCAAGATGAGTAAAAATTGCCACTTGTCTGCGCGCATTGAGCCCCTTGTATTTGTAATAGGGGTGTGGCTTATCAAACCTGTGTAGTTACATATAGCTTCGCCAGACTCATATAACCGTGTCCGTGGTCTTGACGACCTATCAAATGCTTTAGCTGGTGAGGCCCTTTTTAGTGTGCGGCTGCCAAGGCAGTCACACTCTTTTCGGCGCGTAGGGATCACTTAATATTTCCTTTCACTGTAATGATGCCACGTGGACCGGGCATCTTAAGCGTGAGGGAAGCGTAATGCGGTATTGCATTGAAGCGAGCGAAAGCTTCGCGTCCAAGTAGTGCTTGATAGCCACTTTGGAACATAGCAATGTGGAAGGTTAAATTTTTGCTACGGAAGTTATCGGGGAAGCCGAATATAACTTCTAGTAGCAGGGAGCCCGTGCAATGAGCCCCTGGGCCATGCGTTACTCCTGTAACGGTAGTATTGCTGAGGCAAATTTTCGTTGGATCTATCCCCATTTAGCGGATTGTGTCCTGATATATCAGGTTTAGCCTGCTGCCACCATCCATCAGGACTCGTGTGAAGTGTTATCCGTCAATTATTGGGTCTAATACCAAGGTAGCCCATCCTGCGCACCGGATACTTGCTGAGTAATACCGATGGTAAAAAATGATTGGTTGAAACGACAAGTGGCAGGACTCCGCGGTGATAGGCCCTTGGGCATATTTATCTAGGAGTGCCGCTTTGTTTCTCCCCTTTATCACGTGTAACACATTTATTGTTTTGACTTCTGGTGGAAATTTCTTTTGTTCCCCAGTGTCTTGCTTGAGAGGCTCATCCTCGTCTTCGCTTGGTGTATCCTCCCCCTTGTGTACGGCGTTGAGCTTGTCGGACTGCTTGCAGACCCAACATTCTCTGTGGGTATGATTAGCAGGTTTACCGGGGGTGCTATGGATCTGACATACTTGGTCCAGAATTTTGTTTAGGCTGGACAGTTCGTCTCTGGCGCCTTTAGAGGGTGGTTTTTGCTGACTTGGCCGAGAGCTTTTGAATCGGGCGTTTACTACCGTGCTCTTCGTGTCGTCTTCTTTATTCTGGCATTTGTTATTGTTGTTGCGCCGTGATTTACCGTTTCCATCTCTAACTTCGGATGTACTGGGGTCGCTGGTGCTGCATCTGGCTAGCCAGCTGTCCTCACCCGCACAAAAGCGGGTCATGAGGCTTGTTAATGCTGCCATTGTTCTCGGCTTTTCTTGGCCGAGATGTCTGGCAAGCCATTCGTCACGGACTCTATGCTTAAAAGCTGCCAAGGCTTCAACGTCCGGACAGTCGACTATTTGGTTCTTTTTAGTAAGAAACATGTTCCAAAGCTTTCAGGCTGACTCTCCGGGCTGTTGAGTTATATGACTCAAATCGTCCGCGTCCGGAGGTCGGATTTAAGTCCCTTGAAAATTTGCCCGAAAAGCGTCTTCGAGCTCTTCCATCTTCCAATGGAGCTTTCGGGGAGGCTTTTAAGCCAGTGTCGAGCTGGCCCTTTGAGTTTGAGGGGTAAATACTTAATGGCGTGGAGATCATCTCCTCAAGCCATATGGATATGGAGGATATAGTCCTCAATCCAGACCCCAGGGTCTGTTGTTCCGTCGTATGCCTCTATGTTTACGGGTTTGAATCCCTCTGGAAATTCATGGTCCAGTACCTCGTCGGTGAAACATAGGGGGTGTGCGGCACCCCTGTATCTGGGTGTACCATAGTGTTCGGATGTTTGTTGTGTTGCATCGTATGCTGGAGCGCGCCTGCGTGGTCCATAGATGGATCTGGTTGCATCGTCCTTTTGATGCGAGCCCTCGCGTGGATCGCGTATTGGCTTATGTGCGGCATTGCTTGCCGCTCTATGTTGGCCATGAGGTCGTCTATCCGGCCAGGTGGCCGTTTTAATTTTTGGTTGCGGGGGATCTAAGGCCTCCTCATCGAATTCAGGTAGCAACTTCCGCTTCGGGTAGCTCTTGGTGGGGCGATTACCGCCATACTTCGCTGCTGTGTTGAGTACTTTGCTCCATATGATTTGGAGTGTGTCTTGCGCAGCCTTGAGCCTTTGCTTCTGCTTTTTTAGACTCCTCGCGGTGGCAACAAGCCTTTAATGGGCATTCTGTTGCTCCGGGTGTCTGTCCGGTGTTATGTCATCCGGACTATTATCTTTGACAGAATCGGGTTGTTCGGTTTGATTCTCCGTGTTGCCGTGGTCCGGCAATGGTTCACCCTGCTCTAATGCTGGGTCTGTATGATCGTTGTTTCCACCGAGGCAGGATTTGGGGCGACGCTTACACCGCCGCTTTGACTGCTTCTCGAGGGGACAACCCTTCGTTGCGTCCTTCCGTTCCTCGTCGTCGTTTTCTTTTGGTGTGTTCACCATGTATACGTCTTGTGGTGAAGTGGGCGTCCAGTGCCCTATGGGCAGTGGTTCCTCTTCGTCTCCCGCATCGTCATCCATACCGTCGATGTCCTCGGAGTCGAAGTCGAGCATGTCGGTTAAGTCATCGACAGTGGCTACTAAGTGGGTGGTGGGTGGGCCGCAAATTTCTTCGTCGTCTGCATCCCAGTCCTGCCGGACATAGTTCGGCCAGGATCCTCCTGACAAGGAGAGAGACCTTAATGAGTTCAGTATGTCGCCAAAGGGCGAGTGTTGAAAAATATCCGCGGAGGTAAACTCCATGGTCGGCACCCAATCGGATTCGATAGGAACGAGCGCAGGCGGCTCGGAGTCCGTGGCCGGAGAAGGATCCGGCAGTTTAACAACACGGCTCTCATGCAAGGTAAGGTCGATGTTCGGCTCGATCTCCACTAAGAGTAAGGCTTCCGTGGTGGGGTCCATCCACCCGTCCGCGGAAGGCGCAACTGGCTCCGAATTGAGGGTCGAAGCGGCTGCCGGTGCGATCTTAACACTGTCCGATGGTAGAGCTAAATCGTACTCATCATGACCGCGTGACGCGCAAGGCAGAGGCTCGAATCCATCGAAGATCAAGTCTCCATGGATATCGACCATGTAGTTTAAGCTTCCAAATCTGACCTGGTGGCTAGGGGCGTAACTTTCAATCTACTCCAGATGGCCAAGCGAATTGGCCCGCAGTACAAAGCCGCCGAACACGAAGATCTGTCCGGGGAGAAAAGTCTCACCCTGGACTGCATCGCTATCGATGATAATAGGAGCCATCAAGCATAACGGCGACGACACAAAGGAACTCTCAATGAAAGCACCAATGTCGGTGTCAAAACCGGCGGATCTCGGGTAGGGGGTCCCGAACTGTGCGTCTAAGCCGGATGGTAACAGGAGGCAGGGAACACGATATTTTACCCAGGTTCGGGCCCTCTTGATGGAGGTAAAACCCTACGTCCTACTTGATTAATATTGATGATACGGATAGTACAAGAGTAGATCTATCACGAGATCGGAGAGGCTAAACCCTAGAAGCTAGCCTATGGTATGATTGTATGTTGTAGTTGTTGTTGTTCTACGGACTAAAACCCTCCGGTTTATATAGACACCAGAGAGGGTTAGGGTTACACAAGGTCGTTTACAAAGGAGGAGATATCCATATCCGTATTGCCTAGCTTGCCTTCCACGCCAAGTAGAGTCCCATTCGAACACGAGATGAAGTCTTCAATCCTGTATCTTCATAGTCTAACAGTCTGGCCAATGGAGATAGTCCGGCTGTCCGGAGACCCCCTAATCCAGGACTCCCACAAGTCCCATTTTGCGGTACGCCACACCACTCCTGATGAATAGGACCTCCGTTTTGACCGTAGCGCTCCAACACAAGTTTGTTTCCTTTGTTTTGCGGTACGCTACACCCCTCCCAATCAAAAGGACCCCCGTTTCGACCGTAGGAGGTCCGTTTCCTCCGTTTTGCAGTACGCCAGACCCCTCCTGATGAATAGGATCCCGTTTCGACTGTGGTCGGTCGAACACAAGGCCGTTTCCTCTGTTCTGCAGTACGCCATGCCTCGTTTCCATCGGCTACTCCGTCCAAGCCCTCCTGATGAACACGACGACACATTCCATTCCGACCCAGCCGGTTGGCTCCCCATGAACACAACGACGACGTTGTTTCTCCGTTCCGACCCAACCTTGTACGAGCCCTGGCCGTACGTATGCGTGAGTAGGCCTTCGAGACCCTGCCCGTATGTACGTATGTGGCAGTATTTTCTTTCTTGCACACTGGCCGTTGTACGTATGTGTACATGCTACGTACGCGCCTCTCCTATGACACGTGCGCGCCTCTACGTCGACCAGTATGTACGTACTCGTTCGCGACCAGAATGACAAAGCTACGTACGCTTCGACCATGTGGGTCCCGACTGTCAGGCACTTCCTTGCCTGCGAAGATGTAACTGGTGGGTCCCAGCAGTTAGGGGGTGAATCATTTTTTTTGCCCGAACGCACTTCCTTGCATGCGAAGATGTAGCTGGTGGGTCCCAGCAGTCAGGGGGAAACGTTTTTTTCACGAAATACGGTGGCCCGTCCGGTGGGTCCCCGCTGTCAGGTGGAGGAATAATTATTTTGCGCGTAATAAGGAGACACTTCCTTGCTGCGGCCGTGGACCCAGCTGTCAGCCTCTCCACGTACAGTCCACGTCCGATGGAAGCCATTCCTTGACCACGTTAACCACGCCGCACCGAGAGCACGAGGGCGGTGGACGACGGTGAGGCCTAGGAAGGGGACGACGCGGAGCCGGGGAAGACGCGGCAGCGGAAACCTGCGCGGAGAGGAGTACGAGGATTCACTAGTTCAGCTGTGGTGTGAGGTTGTCGTCACCGCAGGGCCTGGCCAGTGGTGGTAGTAGTAGGGGGAGGTGAGGCCTCCACGGCAGCATTGCCGGCCACGGGAGGCAGGATCATGCGGTAAGACCGGCGCTGCTTTGGGCGGCTGGAGCAAAAAGACTAGAGGTTGAGGAAGCACTACGGCCGTTGGATGGACATCGTACGGGCACTAGAGCTAGAATCATTCATATTGACTAAGTTGACAAAGCACTCTGTCCCCGTCAACTTAGTAGGCCCACAAGTCAACCACCCACCAAGGTGGGTCCCAACTAGCAGGGGGAGTATTCATTTTTTGTGCGTAATAAGGATGCATTTCCGGTGGGTTCGAGCTCACAGCGGGGGGAACTTTTTTTCGCAAAATACGGTGGCCCGTCCGGTGGGTCCCAGCAGTTAGAGGGGAAACATTTTTTTGCCAAATACGGTGGCCTGTCCGGTGGGTCCCTACTATCAGGTGGAGGAATAATTATTTTCCGCGTAATAAGGAGGCACTTCCTTGCGGCTACCGTGGACCCAGCTGTCAGCCTCTCCATGTACAGTACTCTTCTGATGGAAGTCATTCCTTGACCACGTTGACCACGCCACGTCAAGAGCACCAGGGCGGTGGACGACGGCGAGGCCTAGGAAGGGGATGACGCGGAGCCGGGGAAGACGCGGCAGTGGATGCCCACGCATAGAGGAGTATGAGGGTTCACTGGCTCTCTGCGGTGTGAGGCTGCCGTCGCCGCATGATAACATGGGGTGTGGGTGAGTAGAGGGATGGCCTGGCCAGCGGTGGGAGTAGTAGGGGGCGGTGAGGCCTCCGTCGCATCGCAGCCGGCCACGGGAGGCAGGAGCACGAGGCACGACTGGCGCTGGTTTGGGCATCTGGAGCAAGAAGACCAGAGGTTGAAGAAGCACTACGGTTGTTGGATGGACATCGTATGGTCACTGGAGCTAGAATCGTGCAAATTTACTAAGTTGACAAAGCCCTCCATCCCCGTCAACTTAGTAGGCCCACAAGTCAGCCTGCCACTATACTAGGTCCTAGCTAGCAGGGGAAGTATTCAGTTTTTTGTGCGTAATAAGGAGGCACTTCCTTGCGTGTGAAGATATAGCTGGTGGGTCCAAGCTGTCAGCGGTGGTAAAGTTTTTTTGCGAAATACAGAGGCCCTTTTGGTGGGTCCCAGATGTCAGGTAGAGGAATCATTATTTTGCGTGTAATAAGGAGGCACTTCCTTACTGCGGCCGTGGACCCAGCTGTCAGCCTCTCCATGTACAGTCCACGTCTGATGGAAGCCGTTCCTTGACCACGTTGACCACGCCGCACCGAGAGCACGAGGGCGGTGGACAACGGCGAGGACTAGGAAGGGGACGACGCGGAGCCGGGGAAGACGCGACAGCGGAAACCTGCACGGAGAGGAGTACGAGGATTCACTAGTTCAGCTGTGGTGTGAGGCTATCGTCACCGCAGGGCCTGGCCAGTGGTGGGAGTAGTAGGGGGCGGTGAGGCATCCGCGGTAGCATAGCCGGCCACGGGAGGCAGGATCATGCGGTAAGACCAGCGCTGCTTTGGGCGGCTGGAGCAAAAAGACTAGAGGTTGAGGAAGCACTACGGCCGTTGGATGGACATCGTACGGGCACTAGAGCTAGAATCATTCATATTGACTAAGTTGACAAAGCACTCCGTCCCCGTCAACTTAGTAGGCCCACAAGTCAACCACCCACCAAGGTGGGTCCCAACTAGCAGGGGGAGTATTCATTTTTTGTGCGTAATAAGGATGCATTTCCGGTGGGTTCGAGCTCACAACGGGGGGAACGTTTTTTTCGCGAAATATGGTGGCCCATCCAGTGGGTCCCAGCAGTCAGGGGGGAAACATTTTTTCGCCAAATACGGTGGCCCGTCCGGTGGGTCCCTACTATCAGGTGGAGGAATAATTATTTTCC